>NW_012110919.1:13438323-13514570 GCF_000951035.1 Colobus angolensis palliatus | reverse complement strand
GAATCTCTGGGACACATTTAAAGCAATGTGAAGAGGGAAAATGATAGCATTAAATGCCCACAAGAGAAAGCAGGAAAGATCTAAAATCAACACACTAACATCACAATTGAAACCTGCTCCTGAATGACTACTGGGTACATAACAAAATGAAGGCAGAAATAAAGATGCTCTTTGAAACCAATGAGAACAAAGACACAATGTATCGGAATCTCTGGGACACATTTAAAGCAATGTGAAGAGGGAAAATGATAGCACTAAATGCCCACAAGAGAAAGCAGGAAAGATCTAAAATCAACACACTAACATCACAATTGAAAGAACTACATAAGGAAGAGCAAACAAATTCAAAAGCTAGCAGAAGGCAAGAAATAACTAAGATCAGAGCAGAGCTGAAGGAGATAGAGGCACACGTATGTTCATTGCAGCACTTTTCACAATAGCAAACACTTGGAACCAACCCAAATGCCCATTAATGATAGACTGGATAAAGAAAATGTGGCACATATACCAAGGAATACTATGCAGCCATAAAAAAGGATGAGTTCATGTGCTTTCCAGGGACATGGATGAAGCTGGAAACCATCATCCTCAGCAAACTAACACAGGAACAGAAAACCAAACACCGTATGTTCTCACTCATAGGTGGGAATTGAGCAATGACAACACATGCACACAGGGAGGGGAATATCACACACCAGGACCTGTCAGAGGGTGGGGGGCTAGGGGAGGGATAGCATTAGGAGGAATACCTAATGTAGATGATGGGTTAATGGGTGCAGCAAACATCATGGCACGTGCATACCTATGTAACAAATCTGCACATTCTGCACATATACCCCAGAACTTAAAGCACAATTTTTAAAAAGGTACCTTTTAAACAAGTAATTAGTTCTTTCTCTGTACACTCAGAAAATCGGTTCTATATTTCCACCACTTTTCTGTGCCACCACTTCTCTTTTCTAGTTGCTTTTACCTCTCTGAACATAGGACTAATTGTAATACTTCCTCTCTCTTCGAAATGATCCTACAAGTACGGTACAGGTACAAAACTACCAAAACAAAAAAAGAGAAAGAAAGCAAGCAAGCAAGAAAGAAACTGAAATAACCGGTGCAGTCAAAAAAGTATCTGGAGTCAGAAACACCTCTTCTAACATTTGCAGGGAGATAGCAAGAGTACAAATGGACTATTTATAAATTTAAGAGTAATATTAGTAGTCTAATATTGCAAATGTTTTTCAGCCTCCACGGGCAACTATTGTGAATATTATGTTAATTTGTTGGTGTCTCCAGAACCACAAATTGGAATGTGAAAGAGTATGTGGTATTGGCTTAGGAGCCTGTATTTGGGTGATGATAAAATTTAGAAAAGGCTAAAACTGGTAACATTTGGTAAAACTGTTGCTTGAGATAACTTGGAAGGCAAATCATTTGCTCAACTAACTTGTAACCCTAGGAAAGAAAGGTTGGAAAACAGAATGCGAGTAGCATGTCTTAGTTGCTGGTGTCTGTATTTGGTAAGTATTATGGATTAAACTGCATCCTCCTAGCTCCTCAAAAAGGGTATACTGGCATACTTAATCCCCAGTACACTGGAATTGGACATACGGGTAATTAGTTTAAATGAGGTCCTAATGTAATCGGTATCATTATACAAAAGGGAAATTTGGACACAGAGGCATGCACACATGGAGAGTGCCATGTGAAGATGAAGGCAGAAATAGGGAGATTCATCTATCAGTCAAGAGACAGCAAAGATTGTCAGTAAACCACCAAAAGCTAGAAAAGAGGCTTAGAACAGATAGATTCTCCCTCATAGCCCTCAGAAGAAACCCACTCTGCTGATACCTTAATCTCGGACTTCTAGTTTCCAGAAATGGGAGACAATAAATTTCTAGTGTGTTGGCCACCCAGTTTCTGTGACTTTGTAACATCAGCTCCAGAAAACTAATACAGCAAGGTATTAGAAGGAATAAATGTACTTAGAAAAGGATTGACCAATGTGCAATCAGTAATAAAAGGGAAAAAGTCCAGGAATTTGGGAACTTCACAGGGTTAGAGAAAGCAGCTGCTTTTTAATCCCATAAGGTAAAATAAACAACTGAGCACTGAATGCTGATCAAGACTCAATCTTGAGGCAAAGATCCAATCAAGGGTATGGCCATTACACTCACAGTTAAATTTGCTCAATAGGTTAAAGTGTACCAGAGCAAGACTGTGATATCCAATAAATCTTTTCAGTTGTATGTGACGGCTTAATGAAAAGGGATTTAGGGTATGGTCTCCATCATCTGAAGAGCAGAGGGACAGCTCCAAGAATGCTCCACCCAACTCATACCCATAATCCAGACTTGAAAGACAAGCATCAATACCTTCAACAAATGGGCAATTTGGTAAAGGATAGCAAAAAGAAGAGATGGTATTTTTATACAGCATAGGCTTCAAAAGAGTTCTTATCAAGAGTTAAAATAAGCTTCTTCCAGCACCTAGCCCAGAACACCTAGACTAGTAGCTACTCAACAAATAATTGCTAATTGCAAGAATAACTAAAAGAGGACACCAGAGGAATACTGCTCTTTTCTCTGCTTTTCTCTCCTGGTTCCATCACTCTAGTGGAGTTGGGGGAGAATAAGAAACCCATGTGAGCAGTATTCGCAAAGGGAATTGAATTTCATTGACAGTAAGAAAGTGGAAGGAGTTTTTAGTTTAGCAGTTTATATAAGATAGTACAGCAACTCTTTGGCCCTAGACACTCATGGACAGGTCCTGTCATTAATTTATCACTGCCTCCCTAGCTTCATTCTCCCAAAACTAGTTCAGACCTCTTTTGAAGGCCACAAACTTCTACAATCCCAGCCCTTACTTTTCAACAGATAATGCTAATTCCCTTTTTATTTTACTGAAAGAATTGAAACCATCCAACATAAGCATTCCAATAGAATCTTGTTGTCCTCTAAATTTGTGACTCTCTAGTATCCTAGTATCTTTAAGACAACATATTGGTACTCCTATTTCTCTGTAAAGAGGACTTTTCTGTTCCCTGCATTTGTGTAAAATGTCTGTTCTTTACTGAACTGGAAATTAACACTTTGGTTTTGTTGTTCTCTGCCTTGCTCCTCCCCATCCTCTGCTTCTTCAGATCAAGAACTCTTTCTCAAGATCCCGAGGTAAATATTTCCAGATGTAGAAAATTCCCAATTTTCTGGTTCTGGCTGCTAGAGTAAAAGCATCAACAGTCCATGTGAACTACCATTATAAATTACATGGGAAAGGGAACAAACACATTAAAACTGAGTTAAAATCATTCCACAAACTGGGCCAAAGCTGGAACTGCATCTCAAGGTTCTTGATCTTCATGTACTCTGTTTGCAAACATCTTTGTTCACATTCACTTTCTTGATGTGCACCTTTATTATGAGATCTCTAATCTTATCCTAGTTTTTCTAAAGCAGTAGCTTCCAACCGTTTGGGCACCAGGGACTGGTTTCATGGAGGACAATTTTTCCATGGTCCAGTGGGAGGAAGACAGTTTTAGGATGATTCAAATGCATTGCATTTATTGTGCACTTTATTTCTATCATTATTACATTGCAATATATAACAAAATAACTATACAACTCACCATAATGTAGGATCAGTAGGAGCCCTGAGCTTGTTTTCCTGCAACTAGATGGTCTTAACTGACTGGAGACAGTGACAGATCATTAGGCATTAGATTATCAGAAGGAGCACATAACCTAGATCCCTTGCATGCACAGTTCACACTAGGATTTACATACTATGAGAGTCTAATGCTGCCTCTGATCTGACAGGAAGCAGATCTCAGGCCATACTGCAAGTGATGGGGGGCAGAGATGAAGCTTCACTCTCTTGCCTATAGCTCACCTTCTGCTGTGCAGCCTGGTTCTTAAGAGATCACAGACTGGTACCTCTGTGGTATACCAGAGACCCCTGTTCTAAAGCCATAAGAGTATTTTTAAAACAATATTTTCTAGATCTTCTTGCTCATTGTCATATATTACCCCAGATGTCACCTGATCATATTGATCCCATGGATAATTAAGTGAAGTCGATTTAAGCCTTCAGTTCTAGTTTGCAGAAATCCAAAGCTGTCTCCAAGACTTTGGCAAATTCCCAAGACTTATATTCTCATTCTCTCTTCTGCTCAGTTCTGCATTATGTCAATCTGAAAGCAAAACTTGGCCTCTTCATGAATTCCTATAGGAAAGCTGCCAATCATACAAAATACAGATTTTACTGACTATATGAAGATCACAGAGCAAACATTTAAAAACGCGATACCAATCATCCCTTTCTCCAGAGTCCTTTCTGGTCATCCACTCCTAAGGATCTCTCTGTTGGTCCTTAACCTACACAGTTCCCAACTTCATGTCTTTCAATAAATTCTCCTCTATTCTTCCTCCCTCCCTCCACAGAAAACCCAGTCCCTTGAGGGGGATTTTCTACCTCCAAGGAATTTTTTCAAATACTGTTTCTTCCATCATAAGGATGCTGATGCAAGCTGTTAAGTTTATGGGAGATTAGAATCTATGTTAATTTCTGGAGACAATTTACTAGTTGATTCTAGTGTTGCCTTTGGTTCTTAAATGAGGAAAGTGAGCCTCAGACTCTTACATGCCTTTTTTACTTTAACTCTGAGAACAGTGATTACACAGACCTCCTAATTCAGAATCACATGGGTGGTTTTTGTTTATAGAATGCCGAATTTACAACTGCATCTTTGCTCTATTGAACCATAATCTACTGAACAAGCTCCCCAGATAATTTTTTTCCTTCAACTTTTATTTTAAAAAGGTTCTCTCTCCAAGTAATTTTTAAGGCCCCACAAAATCACCACTTTAGACATAACTTAAGGCCTGGGGTGGGGGGGGACATGAAACACTAAAAGATGTTACTAATTTAATTTAAATCTGAGCTATAAGAATGACAGCTTGGATCCAAGCAGCACCTAAAAGACTTTGAACAACTTTGAAACAAGACAAAGTAAATACTGGTGTCATTTTGGTGGAAAGAACACCAGACTAGGAGTCAAGGCTAATTGTGTGACCTTGAGCGAGTTACTTAACATCTCTGGACCTCAGGTTCCTAGGGGAAAATACCGCTTTTCCTACTTAACTCCAAGGACTATTCGAAGGATAAAATGAGATCATGTATGTGAAAACACTTGTGGGAGGAGGGGAAAATAAATAGCTCTCTATAACTGCTAGGTATTATTTCAAAGTCCTGCTTGGGCCTGGAAAATATCAATCTTCTGCATGTTACCAGTGTGCTAGTAAGGCAGCCTGTGGAGTTTTTCAAGAAGCCTGTAGGATCCAAGTTAGGCAGCTCATTGCTCAGGCTGAGTAGCCAAAGAGGGAAACTCTTGATTCAGAACAGCATCTGTTTGCGATTAAGGTTTCAGAGGCATGTGCCTGAACTGAAGGCAACACTACAGAATTGGTCATAGAAGCAGTCCCAATTGTAAAACAGATTCTATCCTTAAAGTGGATATGAAAGGTAAACATAAAAGCATGATTCTGTAATTACATGAAACAAAATGATACTTGTTTATCATGTCCCACAGCACACACACAAGCATACACAAAGGGAAACAATAGACTTGTGTGAAAATTTATGTGAAAGAAAGAGATCCCCAAGCAACAACAGCCACCACTAAACTCAGAAGAGCTCACTTGAACTCTGTTAATTGCAAAATATATTTGCAGAGTGGGCCTCTTTGGCATCCACCCCTGACATGTTCTTCTTTAAAAATTCAAGTTGGGTAAATTTGGATCCTTGACAAAAAACAAAACAAAACAAAATACCTTATCCAAAATTCACTATGAATTCTGTCTGTGTCAGAGACCTGACTGTAGTTAAAGTATGCATGCTTACCATAACTCAAAAGACATTATGGACCCTGAACAAAGATCAAAGATCTGGGCCAGTGTGGACTTCTAGGTGGGTCAGGTAATTGAGAAGTTCTGAGAATGGTTAGGGGGTGGAGGTAGAATGAGATCTGAAGGTTTTTATTAGTGTTATTTTGTGAAAGTGTGCATTTTACATCTATAAAAGAAGGTGTGAGAGGTGTTCAAATTGAACTTAGAGTTAAAGCCTAAGGAGGGGTCTGCTTAAAAATAAAGAAAAAAAAAAAATATATATATATATAAAAAGAAAAAGGCCAGCCTAGAGTTTAAGGTAAATAAGAATTTACTGATCAAACTATAAACCTCAGTTGAGGGCACATGAATAAAAAAACATGATGTCTCTATCAGGAGAAAATCCTGGTTTTATGTGGAATCTTTAGAAGATACCCAGAAGATCAGCAACTCCAATAGCCAGCTGGTTTAAGTTCCATCTTTCTAGAAACATTTGAAGCAAAAGCATGGAGAGCTGTGCCTATGCCCAAAGCTAATGACTTAAAAAGAGAAAAGAAGGCCAACATTGCCATGTGATAGATGGATCTAAGGACAATCTTAGTACAACAAAGCTGCTCCAAGAAAGCAGAATGCTGGTCCTGTGGGGCCAGTCACTGAGGCCAAAGGAGGGACAGAATAGATGAACTACAGTCATTTCTGGTTGGTTAGAAGTGTTTGTTTTTCCTTCAAAAACGGATGGTTACCTTGTAAAATTCAATCTGGCCGTAAACCACTCAAATCCATCTTACAGAAACTACTTCTTTAGGACATCCGGCAAACTAAAAATATAAAATTGTGGGATGAGGTTGGCAAGGTCCCTTAACTAGCAATGAAAAGACTTGGGTTCTAGTCCCATGTCAATTGCTAGCTGAGGCAGGACTTAGGGTGGGGCATTTAGCCTGTCTATATATCTTCTGAAAGCCTGCAGTGGTGGGACAGTGAAAGAAGGTGGGGAAAGACTGAAAGATGATCTCCAAGGTCCCTTCCAGCTCTAACAGTCTATAGTTCCAGTTAGCATATAAAATAATTGAAGTCAAAACATTACTGGTAGCTTACCTGTGTGGAATGGGATTGGAGCAAGGGTAGAGAGACAATTGGCAATAAAACATTTGGAGAACATTTTTGATGAGGAAAAATCCAATGGCAGAAGAGATTTTTAAATGAAATATTAAGCAAGAAAGGTTCCAATTGGTATATAAAATAATAAAATCTAGAAGGTCAGATATCAAGACATTACTAGTAGTTGGAGTCTAAGCATGGAGGGAAAGAGTGAAGGGACTTGGGAGAACCAATGGCGTAATTATTTTATTGTTTCTTTTTCTATTGTCCTTGCTGAAAAAGCCCACAGTAAAGCTATTGGAGGGCACTTGATTCCATCGAATTCCTCTTTGTCCTTGAGGGACAAACACTCCATGCCCAGCAACTGGGGAAAGACGTGTGATAAAGGGGCTGCCTGGGAGCCTGTTCTTCAGCTTTCTGTGTAATACACCATCTGGTTTTCTGGCAAAACGTGAAGAAATCTGAGTTTTTCTTCACCCCACATGGATCATGCTACTTTCCCTGGAGATTTCAGCATCATCACTGTGGCTTCGTATTTCACCCTGCCTCTCTTCTCTGTCACCATCAGCTTCAGAGTCTACAAGTCTGTCATTCAAGCTGTACAAAAATCAAAGAAGGCCATGCAATTGAATTGTTTTCATAAGAGTTCATAAATTTGCCATAATTATGAAAGTGATCACTTCATTGGGCCTCAAAACTCATCATTTGTCTGTTTCTGGTGGAATATCTGACCATCTTCACGTGGCCAATGACCTCAGTTGGTGCAGTTCCAATAGAATTGCCCTTCCAATCTTTGCCAAACTGTACATTTTTATCATTCCAATGAAAAGTACAAACCCAGATTGATGATTATGTTGTGTTGCCAGGGATCAGATCAAGACAATCGTTGAAGGACCCAAGAAAAACTCTCTGGCACTCCAAATAAAAAAGCAGAATAAACACATGAAAATCACAGATTTGACAGTTACTAAATCACCATTGAAGAGTTATAGCATTGCACTTGTACCATGAAGGAATATGTCCAATGTTCACTTCCAAACTTTAGAAATGTTGATATTTTCTCACCTCCCTTCTCTGCAGTCTCAGTACCAAGCTCCAGAATAGGTTAAGCTAAAAATGAATTGATAACTTAGAAACCAAAATAAGGAAAGACTCAAATTATTAGGATAAGCCAGAACTTCTAAAGGTGGTGGAGTTTTCGCCCGCAGCTTGAAAAAGCAAAGGGTGAAGATGAATATGGAAATGAAAGATAAAACACACTTCTCTAGTTCTCTAAGGCTTAAACTAGTTTTCTACCATAATTTTGTCCTCATTTTTAAGGTAAGGAATTAGGATTACCCTACAAAAGTTATTTGGTGATAGAATAATTCCTATCTAGTTAACTTTTACATAATCTTTCACATGGATTATTTTTACTCTCCACTGACCTCATCTCCTTGTCCCATAATGTGAGCAGTTACTCTTATTATCGTTTCCTTTTCCTCCACCTCACTGGTCAAAATAATTTTCTATTCTATTAATAACTCATAGGTGACACTGATAATTCCTGAATGATAAAATTCCATCTGACGAACGAGATTAAAAACAGAAAATAAAGTCATTGAGGGGAACACTCCCTTCCCTGCTTTCCCTTAGGAAAGGAACACTCACTTCCCTGTTTTCCCTTAGGAAATAGCCCCACCACTGGGAAAGAAGGTTTTTGTCCTGTTTCCTCTGGACATGATGTTGAGCTTGAGTGTGAGAAAAGTACTTCCTGTCCTCTCCCCTGTCTACCTCACTCCAAGCTTAACATACAAGGCTGTGGATTTCTTAGGAAATTAAATATCTGTAACTTCTATAAAAATAATACTAGTGGTCACCTTTGGGTAAATGAACATGCAAGCAGCTCACTGTAACTCACTAAAGTATCAATTAATAAATAAGTATAGTAGATGATTCATAATTTGGAAAAACCACCTAAATATGAGTAATAAAGAAACATTTCTTGGAAGTTATATCTCTGATAAAGAAAAAAGTACCTAAAAAGTGAAACTTCTGCTACATTTTAAAACCACTTAAAATTGAATTAAATGCTGTGCCTGTGAACTGGAGGAAGAGAAGGTTTATATTAGGCCCAATTATTGCCCCTTGGTCACCAAAAATCACTTGATGAAGTCAGTGCCTCCCTTAGTCTCTGTTGTAGCTGAGCAATCTTCCCAACAAAAAAGGTCTCCAAAGTTTTTATGATATGGAGAAAGTACCATAGAAAGAGAGTGGTGTAAGTTTAATAAAATAAATAAATAAATACCTTATATTTAACCTTCTTTAGCTGAAGATGCTCCTAAACCTAGTTTGAAACTTCATTACCTTTTAAGTCCAAAGAGTGAAGATAAGTAACAAAGATAAGGTGAGGTAACAAAGAGCAGATTCTTGTCCATGCCAACACTAATTCTGAGTCGAAGATTTATACTATTAGTTAAAAGGAGATGTAACTTAAAAATATTAATCCCTAGGTATCTCAAGTTCAGAACAACAAAAATTAAGTAAGTGTTCTGATAACACAATAGGAGAAATATCGTGAAGCTCACATAGCTGAACACGGTTCTTACCTAACTTTGTTTTCCTTTTTTACGGAGACACAGAACCCACAGAAGCAAAAACGAATGGTTTTTGTATAACCCTGGCCTTCTCCTAGAGCCTAATTATTTGTTCTCAGAAACTTAAACCACTTCACTATACTGAAACAGGCCAGAAAGTTTGCAGGTAGAGCTGAGCCAAAGAGTCTGGTTTGGTGATAGGAGCCAAAACACGAGTCGACCCATTTAAGCTGACTAGACACATAGGCAAAAGAAAATACATCAATTTATATATGTGTGTGTGTGTGTGTGTGTGCGTGCGTGCGTGTTGGTCTGCATAGTGTTTGTGTGGATGGTCACTGGGGCTGATGGGGAGTAACTGCGTATTTTCACTGGCTTGTCTTTTCATGGGCTCATCTTTTCTGTTGGAAGCAGAGCAGCAGTGCTAGATCCTGATGACTTTAATTTGCCTGCCTCATTTCTTGACAAGCAGTAATAGAAATTACACTAGTTCTTTGTTATTTCAGTAACTGAAACAACTCTTTAAGAGGCTCCCCACCCCCACTTAAAGCATCTTTTTGTTAAACTCATATATGCTTCCAAGATTCTATATGGTATTTGAGGTAAAGAGAGAGTTCTTACTATTTACGTATTCAATAAATGCTTGTCCTTCCTAATATTTACACTAAATTGTGCTAGGCACTATGTGGGGGAAAGCAAATAAAAAAGAAACATGCAGAACACATTCAAATTTTAAATTCTAATTGTAGGATAAGAAAATATTTGTTCATAATGTAATATTCCCTTTAAAAAAGCACAAACTTTGGGAGGGTGAAGCAGGCAGATCATGAGGTCAAGAGATTGAGACTATCCTGGCCAACATGGTGAAACTCCATCTCTCATAAAAATACAAAAATTAGCTGGGTGTGGTGGTGTGTGCCTGTAGTCTCAGCTACGTGGGAGGCTGAGGCAGGAGAATCACTTGAACCTGGGAGGTGGAGGTTGCAGTAAGCAGAGATTGTACCACTGCACTCCAGCTTGACAACAGAGCGAGATTCCATCCAAAAAAAAACAAAAACAGAAACACAATACAATTTTCTCTCTTTTTTTTTCTGTCTCTCAAAATATATGGATTTAGATATAGCTACATGGATAAATATAGATATATAGAAATAGATAATATATAACTATAGATAAATAACTCTCCCTGATACATAAGAATTTTCTTTCTGTATCCCACATAGAAGTATTTGCACACACGCAAGTCTGGACCTAGATAAAATAGTAAAATGGGTGACCTCCACCTTTAGGGCTTCCCTGCATTCCTGTAGCTTTTCTGTCCTTTCAGGGTCTATTTCACTCATGATTACCCCGACTACCAAGGGTCCTCCACCATGCCTCTTGACTCAGCAGTCCATTCTGGACCTTGCAAATTCTCTGTCCTCCCAACTCCACTGTGCCACTGCAACTCCAGTGTGCAGCTCTCTGAAGATGGCTACTCAGATACACCAATTTCGCCAAAGCTTAAGAAGTGCTGGTAGATTACCAGCAGACAGCATGGTATGCTGGGTGGAAGCATTGTTCCTGGGTTGAGTTAAATAATGTATGGAATCCTGGCTCAAACATTTTCCAGTTCAGAGATATTGAACAGATTACTTAACCTTTTCATGTTTCGGTTCCTTTTACATCAGATTGAGTAAAGGGGGATGGTGGCTAATATCATACTTCATCTAATCTATGATGCTTTCTTATTGTCACTCTCACCATGATTTTACGTGCCACTTACAAAACAAGAATACTCTAAATGATGTCTGTAAGATGTCACTGATCGTAGGCCAGGCGCGGTGGCTCACGCCTGTAATCTCAGCACTTTGGGAGGCCAAAGTGGGTGGATCACAATGTCAGGAGATTAAGACCAACCTGGCTAACACGGTGAAACCCCGTCTCTACTAAAAATACAAAAAATTAGCCGGGTGTGGTGGCGGGCACCTGTAGTCCCAGCTACTTGGGAGGCTGAGGCAGGAGAATGGCGTGAACCTGGGAGGCGGAGCTTGCAGTGAGCCGAGATCGCGCTACTGCACTCCAGCCTGGGCCACAGAGCAAGACTGCCTCAAAAAAAAAAAAAAAAAAAAAAAAAAAGATGTCACTGATTGTAAAACATCCCAATTTTAGAGTGTTCAAATGTGAAAGAAGTATATCTTAAAAATGATTAAATACAATAGTACCAACTTCATAAGTATTATATATTATATATCCATACCATATTTAATAAGCATTAAGACAGCCAATGTACCAGGCACAAATTAAGTGCTTAACTGTCAGCTAATATTAATATCTTACTCTTGCCAGATAACAGACTTCATTTTAACAAAAATTTCTTTAAACAGTATGCCTTAACATACTGATGGAGAATAGAGGCTTAGAGCTGGTGGAAACATATCTTAAGGTGACTTAGACTTTTCCATGCCCTCTTAGAGGACTGCTCCAACTTAAAAGCCTAGTGACACTGATATGGCTTGGCTATGTCCCCACCCAAATCTTATCTTGAATTGGAGCTTCTATAATTCCCATGTGTCACGGGAGGGACCTGGTGGGAGGTAATTAAAACATGGGGGCGGGTTTTAATGATGCTGTTCTCATGATGGTGAATAAGTCTCACGAGGGCTGATTGCTTCATAAATGGGAGTTTCCCTACACAAGCTGTCTTGCCCAACACTAAGTAAGATGTGACTTTGCTCCTCCTTTGTCTTCCACCATGATTGTGAGGCCACCCCAGCCATGTGGAACTGTGAGTCCATTAAACCTCTTTCCTTTATAAATTACCCAGTATGTCTCGAGTATGTCTTTATCAGCAGTGTGAGAACAAATACACACACAAATCTGGGATGAGAACTTTTGTCACAATTTAGACACATTTTTCACTATATTAAACTTTTTAATCATTTTCATAATTAGATGAAGACAGAAAATATAATACCAGGTTTAATATATATATTATATTATTATATTATATATGCCAGTTTCCTGGCTTACTAGCTTTCTTATGCTTTTTAAACCTACAAGTTTATTTCACCTACAATTTATTTTCAGTTTATTTTACCTGATTGTTCATTCTCATGGTACAAAGACAAAACAAGGAAGAACACCTTTACACCACCAGAAATCATAGTTATCTCTCAGAAGAATGAATTATAGAACAAGAATATTTTAGTACTCACATCAAATGAGATAAATGCCCTATCTTTAGAAATGGAATCCTGTTATCTATATGTTAAATTCAACGAAGAAAATCTTAAGATAACACTCATCCAGGAGTTGAATATGATGTACATAAAAAATGTAATACCCATCAATATGCTGTAAAGCATCATTTTTTAAAAATTAATCTTCAGTTTAGCCTGCAGCTTAATAACTATTTATGCCAGCATGTCTGTCGGCTTAGTAGTATACTAGACCTGTTCATGTGATTCTCTAATGACTTGACTTCAAGTGCCACAGTTGACAATATGTTGCCACAATTTCATAACTTCATAAAAGCTTTTATCATGTTCTTGCCAAAAATTTAGACTGTGTCTATTTATAACCAATCAACCATTTTCAAGGTGTTGGTCCTTTTTATATCTCTGAAGTGGATAAGAGATTGCTTAAGACTTTATACATACTTGCCAAAGACAAGTTGATCAATTATTTTAGACTCACACCTGGGTTATTCATACCAATATCCACCTGCTCAGACAGAATTTAGGAATAGCGCTTACCAGAGGACAGTTATTTCAATTTGCAAGCCCAAGGCTGGAATAATCATACTCATCCTACATGTAGCATTCTCTTCTACTGTACTACCATTTTCACACACCTACTTGAAGTATGTGTTAACATTCTAGGCTCTCCTATTAAATAACATACTTACTTAAAGACAGAAATTGTGCCTTATCCCTCTTGGCACATTCCTTTGCCCATCCTGTTTTTTCTCCACAATGCTTCATACATGGTGGAGGCTTAAATTTGTTTAACTAAATTATATATGTCTCTACCTTTCTGCAAATCGTACTTGAAGGAAAAAACACATAATTCTACACAAGTTCTTGAAGTCAAAAGTCTAGAAAGACTTGACAATGAATGTACTTTTAAGCTTCTCCTAGTTAAGAGAAGCCTTCGGGAGAAAAGAAAATATGCCACACCAAGTATGACAGAACCATTACTAACAAATGGCTTTTATTAACTGGAATAATTTTTTCTTGGTACCCAACCATGGGAGATTGGAAAGGTCCTCTAGAAGGATTATAAATGTAATGCATTTTATAAGACAAGGTGGGTCTAGGAATGGTACTCAGAACACTCCCTAGACCACAGTTCTTCAAGGAGATAACTAAGTTTTCAAGAAAGTATGAAGCAGTCTGCTTCCTGCTAGTTAGACTCAAGTCAATCAACTAAAGCAGAAAATACCCTAGAGGTTGACACTGGTTCCAAGGAACTTGAAGGAACCTTAGAGGTCATTCAATGAGTCTAGTCAACTCCTTCATTTTGCAAATCAGAAATTTAAGTCTCAGGCTGAGTATATGACTTGACCAAGTTTATAAAACTTACCAGAGACAGAACTGTGAAAAATCCAGATATTCTTAAAAATATTTTTACTGGGTTGTATTTTTAGTGTAGCTTTGACTAGGACACAAACTAATTGTAATTTATCTCCAGTACATTTTATATGTAGCAAAAATAATACATTCTGCAGAGTATGAGACTACAGAATAACATATCAATTTAGGGCCAGATCATGGGCTTTGCACATAAACTCACTCACAATAACATCATTCAAGGATATCTAGCCTCAAATGTTGCATTATTTCTGTGGGTCCTACTCTAAATATGCCTTGAAACTTCTCCCCAGCCCCATAGCCTTTGTGTTGGCCTCTATCACCTTTCTTGGGTCCCTGCAACAGGCGCTGAACTGCTCTCTCTTCTCTAAGACTCAAACATTGCAGTCAACTTTCCCCTTTGCCACAAAAAGCTTGGTTCTTCATATTATCCCTTGCTTTAAGATCTCCATAAAATCCAACATAAAACGGCTTTCAAAAACTGGATTCTGCAGCTACTCCCCATCCCTTGATATCACCCTCTGAACTTGTCACGCTTTTCTGAACACCTACTTCCTACCTTGGCACATGATGTTCTCCAAGTTGGAATGATCTTCTGTCACTCTCATCCCATACTTCACGCTATGGTTCTCCACCTGAAGACACTGAAGGCCAGTCCATATGCCAATATCTTAATGAAGGTTTTCTAATTCCTCCATACAGAGTTAGTTGCTTCATTCTAAAACAGTTGTTTTCATAACATCACTTGGCTTGAAGGAAAAAAGAGGCCATTAGAAGGTATTAAATAGGAGGCTAATAGTAATCAGGTTTGTGGATTTAAGGGATTACCGCGGCTTCTGTGAGGAGCAAGAGGAAATGCAGCAGAACACGTGAAACAGTATTTTGTTCAGATGACTGAGTCTTCAACTAGTGGGGCAGTGGATGTGGAGAGAAGTGTGTTTACAAGATTTGGTGATGAATTAGATGAGAGAAATAAAGAGCAAATTGGGGTATCAAAAATGACCCAGAGCTTTCTAGCATGGGCAAGTGGGGAGAGTGTCATGTTACTTACTGAAATGGAGAACACTAGAAGAGGACCTGGTTGTTGTTTATTTATGCTTATCTGTATTTTGTTTTGTTTTTTAGTAGGAGCAGGGGGAAATTATAAATTTAGTTTCGGATGTTGAAGTTGAAGTGGTATCTATTGATACCAAAGTAAGAGTTGTTGATATATGGGAGCTAGGGTGTAAGGAACCATGTTCTATATTTGCAATATAATTCTGGAAGGTATTAGCATATAAATGGTGATTCTACATGAAAGAGATTGAATCTGCCTGGGGAGGGAGAAAAGGAGAGGGCCTGGGACTCATCTTGCCACTGTTGTTTTTTGTCCTTTCTTCCCAAGGGGTTGAATATACCTGCTTCTTTTACTTCCTTACCACCACTGCCTCCTTATTTCTCACACAGTTTGGCTCTGCTCTTCCTACTCTATGAAAATTATACTTAATTGGCTCCAAAGACTCCTAGTTGACATAATCAATGGTGTTTTCCATTCCCCATTCTGCTTAGTCTGTCTAAAGTATGAGACACCGCCAATCACTACTATTATTTTGAAAACTCATAACTTTGAAAACTCATGACTTCTATGACTCTACCATATTCTGGTTCTTTTCTTTACCTTTCAATTGCTTTGTTTTCTGTCTCTTTTACTGTCTTTTTTCCACCTTTCACCACCCAAATCTCATGTATCCTACATGTCATAGCTCAGATATTTGCTTTTCCATTTTTAGCATTTCTAAGCCTTTAGGCGATCTTATTTACCTCTCCAACTTTGGTTGTTACTTATATATAAATGGTCCCCATTTTTTTGTTAGTAGTCCTGACCTCTCTCATAAAATTGAGTCCTGCATTTCCACCTGCTTATTAGAAGACCTGCCACTATCTCAAGAGCAATTCATTTAAAACAAAACCTATTTTCTACCCTTAACTCCCACCTGACCTATTTTCCAGATTTCTCATTTATGATCATCATTATCCCTGATACACAGGTTCAAAATCATACATTAAACCAAAAGATGTCATTTTTAAGTTGTCCCTCACTTCCCCTGTCTCGCAATCTCAAAATTATATTGATACCTTGTTCTCTTCCTAATGTTTTTCCTTTCCAGCACTGTAGCCACTACTATGCACTAGATTTCTTATCATCTTTTTTTAGCCAAGTACAAAAATTTTCTAATGAATTGTCATATCTTCAACCATTTTCTTTTCCACTGATCCTGTTACTATATACATTATCTTCCTACAACACTACTTCACTATTTCGATCCTCATCTCAAAAACTTAAAACAGCTCCTTGCATCTATGGTAAAAAGTCTACATTCTTCCAAAATCTGGTTTTATCCTACCTTTTAAGCTCTAACACCCACTACTGTCCTACATCAACTCTGTGTTTAAGCCCAGCAAAGAGGTCTTCTCATTGTCCTTTACACACACGGCATGCATTTTCCAGCCTCTGATGCATCCATTTCTCACCTCTGAAACACGTGCTCACTAGTCTCTAAATGCATATGCCTTTCAAAGGAGAACACTAATTTCACCTCCTCCATGAGCACTCAGACCATCCCCATCTGGAAATGATTATTTCCTTGTTTGGAATTGACTGTCCCTGCCACTTAATAGATGTTTAACATTCAGATTTGTTTCATTTCCTCAACCATTGGTTCACTCCCTAAGTACAGAACTCTACACAGTGTGTATTGGTTGCCCATTAATAGTTTTGATAAATATTCAGAATCAAATTTTAAAATTTCAAGTTATTAAAGAATATGATACTACTATAGTTCCACTATTAACTGTAATCATTATTGCATCATTATTAGTTCAGAAAATAGTTCTAGGAGATCTCCAAATTTTGAAATGTTTACTATATGGATTTCTATTCTAAGAAACAGATTTGCTCCCTGTAGTTCTAAAGTACATAAAGAAGGAAAGAAGTTAGATACTGACATCATCAAAGCATAATATTAAAACAATATTTTATTTTAAAAGAAATGCAAAAAAAAGGAAAATTTCAAGTTGCAACAAATATCATTAACCACATTTCACTGGCTTGTGATTCAAATTTCATATGAGTTAATTCAAATTTCATAGTAACATGATTCCATATAATAGCAGAAATAATCACTTAAAAAGGTGGTGAATGCTTAATATAATCCAACTAAAATCACTAACTAAGTATATCCTCAATTAAGAGAACAAGCTAGTTTGATAAGAATATAGATACTTTGGGGGAATATTTATGGTACTTATTAACTGGAACCTTGTTAGTTAAGTCACTTCTATTATCTGGCAAATCCGTCTCTACCTAAATAAGAAAACATGAACTTTATTAAATTTTCAGTATTTCTGGATGCTCTGAGGCTCCAAATGGTTCTGAAATCCTCTGAGATTGTGTGCTTCAGAAATTCAGCAGGCTGCTGATGCTTTGCCCCTTGAGGCTGTGCTCCACATCTGCAGAGCCTGAGGCTCGACCTCATTTTGCTCTGCAGTATTTGATAAGTGATCAACTGTAAATGAGGTGACATCCTCTATTGGGTATGTTAAAAAATCAACTGAGGTTTTCTAAATTATTTCAGAATAAATCCTTTTTGAATTTGTTTTTGTTCTAAGATGTTTTCATTGTTGATTATTGAACTGGTCCAAAAGATCTTTGAGGAAATTTTTCCCCCTGTGTTGTATATCTCTGCCTGGAATATATTATCCTATGCCAGATATAATGAAACCACTCAGTAAATAGTCATTAAATTAAATTCTTATCCCTGGAACAAATAAGTTGTATCCAAGGAGGATAGGGTCTAAATTATTGGGCTCTCTTTGAAGTGGAAAATTTTGTTTCAGAAGTCAACTAGGTAAAGAACTACAGTGGTTCTCCTGGGATGACTTTTGAAATGAAAGCTGACCAGAAGGGAAATCACAATGACAGCCCTTAACTCTACTGGATTTAATCACCTATGAAAGATCTTCCCTGTTGTGCACATCAGGAGGCTTATAAATTGGATGCAGGCCACTCAATCAGTTTCAAAAGTCAGCTCTCTCTGAAGGAATTGGAAAGAATGGTTTCATAATTCCTATAGTAAGAGGAGCTGCCATAGTAAAATAGCAGTAATTGGGGTTAGGTAGGTCCCCTTTCCCATGCAGATTCTCCAGTAAGTGTTTTTATTTCTTGGTTTTGTTAAAATAAGATCCAAGTTATGGTTTCATAATTTCCCCATCACTAGCCCTGAAATGAAGTTACTACAGCCATTAAACTGAAATAACTCCACTAGCTGCATAGAAAACCTTTGTCCAAGATTCAAACCAAACTGAATGTTTGAGGGTTTGGGTTGTTTTGAGTTTTCTAAACTTCAGGCTTAAATTTTCATGAACCTTACTGCACTTTCTGATCTTTTCTGGGAGAGAGAGTGGAAAAACTGACCTCTTTGGTGCCAGTCTTGGAAACAGCCTTCCAAGTGTTGTAACTAACTGCATGAAGGGAGATAAGCCTAGATAGAAATGTAGTAAGACGATCGACTCTGAATCTATTTTTAAAAATTATTGCTGAATCCTGCTCTTAAATTGTATTCTTCCAGTTCCTCCCATTTAATCAAAACATTCAATAGCAAAATTGGAGTGCTATGTTTCTAAAACCTGTTGTCACAATGACAAAAAATAGCCAGCAATTTTAGTTCAGAATTATATATTACCTATCATAACAATAACAACTAAGTATGAAACAACCATGGCAATATCCTCAATGTCATTTTAGAAATGAAACTGCATGGAAGAGAGGGATATAACCAGATTTAAACCTTTAGGCTCGGAAGATTCATTGAATAGAAATGGAATGGAAAATGGAATTCCATGAAGAAAAGAGGTTGGGTGAGAAGCAGAGGAAGTAGGAGAAATAAGACTTGGCAGTGCCATTTGGTGTGGTAAAGACAGTGAAAGCCATGGATTAGACATACAATTAAGGACTGTGTTATTCTCAGTAAGTTTATTGCAGTCTATTCCTGGCTTGGGTGGATGCTAGTTCAGAGATCACCTCCATCAATGGAAGCTTCAGATTTCCATATTGATGGTCCATGTCAATAGAAAGTTTCAAGGAAGACTAATCACCAAAAATCAGGGATGAATGACGTAATATAATCACAGCATCACTACCACCATCTCGTTCTTCACCACTGTGATGGGTAAGTTAATCACATAGACATTCACACTGTGGCTAAATATGAAGTCATATGCACCTGAGGTCGCTTGGCATGAGCTTTTGCTTAATAAAGAAACACCATACTGATACAGTCAGAGCCTCTCTGTTAAGAAATATAAAGGGAATCATTTGGGAGCAAGCCAAATTCTAAATGATGTTCTCTATGAGCCCTGCTGAGCAACCTTATCTTGGAAATCCTGGGTCCTAGGCCTCTTCACTTCTCCCAATATAGAGCCCCCATAAACCAAACATAACTTGAACATTTCTCTAAAGGCAAGGCTGGTTCATCCGATTCAGATTCTTAATCACCACCACCACCAATATTTGGAAATAAAAAATATTTATTCAATTCTTTGTAAATATTATTGTGACCAGTCAAAACTACCCACAACTACTCTATAGGTTGGAATATATTCAAACAAAACTGACCATAGGGCGATCATCATGTGTGGGGAGTTTTAAGGTCATGGCAAAAGAGAAACTGCTAGTCACACACAACAGGAATACTGAAAATCAAGAAAACTGATCAAATTATGCATTGGTACAGGGGGAAGAAGTGTCAGTCTGGAGCTGTGGAATCACCAGGAGTCAGTACTGGATGGCGGGGGACAAAATAAGTTATGTAAGCCAGGGACACTGGCACACACCTGTAGTTTCATCTACTAGGGAGACCGAGGCAGGAGGATCGCTTGAGCCCAGGAGTTCTGGGCTGTAATGTGCTATATACAAACGGGATGTCTACACTAAGTTAGGCATCAACATGGTGACCTCCCAGGAATAGGAGACCACCAGGTTGCCTAAGGAGGAGTGAACCACCCAGGTTGGAAATGGAGATCAAAACTCCCATTCTGATCAGTAGTGGGATCATGCCTGTGAATAGGCAACTCTAGCCTGGGCAACACAGTGAGACCCGATCTCTTAAAAATGAATAACTAAGAAAACAAAATGAGTTATAAATCAATTTTTAACAACTATTCCTGCATCAAAGCATATTTCCTATATGAATTCTGATATAATCAATAATAGAGATCATTTATTTTTAGTTCTTTCTTTTATAACAAGGCTTAATTTAGAAAACTCAGAATACAGACAGGCACAAAGAAAAGTAAATACATGTATTTTAACTACCAATAATCCTACTACTCAGAAATAACACTACTGATATTTTAGCATATACTTAGTTCTCACTATCTGTGTGTCTGCATCCACAGATTCAACCAGCTGTGAATGGAAAATACTCTAAAACAAAACAATAAAAATAACACAATAATAAAAAACAACATTTTAAAAATTACATATAACAACTATTGACATAGCATTTATATTGTATTAGATGTTGTAAGTCATCTAGAGTTGATTTAAAGTATCTCAGAGAATGTGCATAGGTTATATGAAAATATTACACCATTTTATACAAGGGACATGAGTATCTCTGGATTTTGGTTTGGTGTCCCGGAACCAATGTCCTGTGATAGGTAGGATTGATTGTATAGTCTTTGAGACATACAAACATATACACTACCAGAAAGAAATATATGCTTGGTGTTTTTTAAATGTATCTTAAAATGGTTTTGTATTTTTCTTTAAATAATATGTTAAAAAATTATTTAAATAATATATTAAAAGCTTTTTTCCATGTACAAATATATAGTCTTGTGTTGCATAATGACATTTCAGTCAGTGACAAACTGCAGATATGGTGGTGATCCCATAAGACTATAATGAAGCTGGAAAATTCCTATTGCCTAGTGATGTCATCGTGCAATGCATGACTCACATGTTTGTGGTACTGATGTAAACAGACCAACTACAGTGCTAGTCATATAAAAGTACAGTGCATATGGTTATGTACACTACATATTTGATCATGATAATAAATGATTATCTTACCAGTGTATGTGTTTACTATACTTTTAATCATTATTTTAGAGTATACTCCTTCTACCTCCAAAAAAAAGTTAACTGTAAATAGTCTCAGGCAGGTCCATCAAGACGTATTACAGAAGGCATTGATATTATAGGAAATGACAGCTCCACGAGTGTTATTGCCCCTGAAGATTCTGCAGTGAGACAAGACGTGCAGTTAGAAGACAGTGATATTAATGATCCTGACCCTGTATAGGTCTAGGCTAATGTGTATGTTTGTGTCACAGTTTTTGAACAAAAAAGTATAAAAAGTAAAAAAATAAAATTTAAAAATGGAAAAAACCTTACAGAATAAGGTTATTAAGAAAGAAAATATTTTTGTATAGCTGAACAATGTGTTTGTGTTTTAAGCTGTTATTACAAAAAAGTTAAAAATTTTAATTCATAAAATAAAAAACAGTAAGCTAGAGTTAATTTATTACTGAAGAAAGAAAATTTTTAAAAATAAATTTAGCATAACCTAAATGTACCACTTCTTAACTCTATAGTAGTATAATGTCCTAGGCCCTCATATTTACTCACCACTCACTCACTGACACCGAGAGCAACGTCCAGTCCTGCAAACTCCATTCTCAGAAGTGGAAATTATATGTCATACCCCCTTCCATGTTAAAGAACTGCTAGGGCTTAACAGCATAAGCAAGACTTGATGATGTGAAAAGAGAAACAAAATCAAAATAATAATGGTAAAGTGCCAATCTTCATGGTTTATCTTCTGCAACTTTCTATGGAATGTCATCAGCAACATCAGTAGCAACAACATGAAAACACTTATTAGGCATCTGTATAACTTCAGATTATACAGGGATAACTACTGCTTGAATGAATTTGACAGCCTGATCGTTGCTTTTTAGGGAACATTCATATGTGCTCATGTCACAACGTATGAAGGACTTAAAGACAAAAAATTGTCATCAACAAGAAAAACATAATTTTTGGCAACTTACAGGACACATCATTTCTTTCCATCATTGGCAAGACCTTGGCTGGAATTCTTTTGGATCAGCTACTACTCAATGATGGCAACTGTGCTTCTTGAATAACTGTGGCTTTAAACCACAGGGCAACTGACATAATCTTTGCTCTATGTCAAAAATAAGAAAAATACCAAAAACAGTCTGAACAGAACTAAATTTATTGACTGCACTGAAATTTTAATGTTGCCTGCAGACCTGAACTATAAATTACTACCTAACTTTTTGTTCCTATGATTTGTCAGTATTTAAGAAGATGATGGGACTGTACACGTTAGTCAATTAATCAACAGTCATTTAAACATCTACTATACAACCAGCACTATAGAGACTATAGTTATTTGTATGATTATCTACTTAATGACTGCTCTTCCATTAGAATACAAGCTCCATATAGAAAGGCGTTAGGCTATCGTGTTTATCCCTGAATCCCCAGTGCCTAGTAGAGTGCCTGGTATATATTATTAGAGGCAAAACAAACATCTGTTGAGCAAATAAAGGTATAGTATAAGAGAATTACAAGACACAATTCCTTACATTTCCCCACTGTGGATACAAAACATAAAATGATTATATCTTATTATCTAGCTCAATGTTCAGAGTTCCTACTGCTTGGAGCAGTGCTGCATAATAGAACTTTCTGTAATGATGAAAATGTTCTATATCTACACTGTCCAATATGGTAGCTACTAACCACATGTGGCACTGGAGCACTTGAAATGTGGCTAGTGCAACTACTCTATGCTACCCCATTCTCGTCTTTTTCTACAAAGCCTCTGTTAATTTTTATTAAAAATTCAGTTAAAAATTTCTAGAGTTTCAAGTAGAGAATGGGGCCCTAAATTAGGTTTTGCCATTAAAATGTCCCTTTTCCCCACTACTCCCAAAATATACACAAATAAAAGATATTCAGCAAAGATGGTCAATAGGTTGCTTGCATGGAAATGCCACTTCTCTAAGTTGTAGTTAAAGAAGGGCAGAAGAGAGTTTAACCATCTTTGGCTATCTAGAAAATCAACAGCATTTGAAGTACACAATATTAAAAGTTAGGATTATAAACTCAATCACTAATAATACAAATAAATCCATAGAAATATCTCCATAATAGTGTGAGACAAGCAGGCCACACTGCATCCCAAGCAGTGCTATATAGCTAACTGGACTGTAACATTGCAGAACATTCATTCAATTATTCAATACTTTTTTTTGAAGACAGAGTCTCGCTCTGTCGCCCAGGCTGGAGTGCAATGGCCTGATCACGACTCAATGCAACCTCTGCCTCCTGGATTCTAGTGATCCTCCTGCCTCAGCCTATGAGTAGCTGGGACTACATGCGCATGCTACCATGACTGGCTGATTTTGGTCTTTTTAGTAGAGATGTGGTTTTGCCCTGCTGGCCAGACTGGTCTTGAATTCCTGACCTCAGGTGATCCACTTGCCTCAGCCTCCCAAAGTGCTGGGATTACAGGCATGAGCCACCGTGTCCAGCCCAATACATATTTATTGAATGCTTACTGTGTGCTAAATACTGTTTAAAGCACTAGAGGTATAGCAATGAACAAACTGATATTAATAAAATTTCTGTCCTCATGGAGCTTACATTTTGGTGGATGGAGACAGCCAATGAACCAAGAAATAAGTAAAATATATAGCACACGGGGGATAAAAGTTACATGGATAAGTAAAAATCAATTGGTGGAGAGCAGAATGTAGTGAGGGAAAGGGCTGGTCAAGTAAGGCCTCACTGAAAAGATGACATTTGAGACAAGACTGGGAGGTTAAGAGGAACGCCAGGCAGATATCTGAGGAAAGAGAGTTTCGGGCAAGGAAACAGCAAGTTCAAGGAATTCGCATGTTCAGGCAACAGCAAATATGCGAATGTACCTCGGGCTGAGTAAGCAAGTATAGGAGTGTTAAAGAAGAGATTAGAGATGGAAAGAGGGTACCAGATCAAGGAGAGGCTTGGAGATTACTGCATAAAGACATTAAATGTAATCCTAAGAATAATGTGAAACCTGCTGAAGGTTTTTAATGAACAAATGAAGTGATCTGATTTGCGTTGTCAAAAGTCTACTCTGGATGCTAAATTTAAAAGAAACTATTGGCAGCGGATGGCAAAGGTGGTGAGGGAATAAATGGAATAAAACAGAAAACAAATACCCTGCCCTCAGCTTACATTCCAATTTTACATTTCAATGACCTGAAGCAGATACTGAATCTTACAAAGGTTTTTCTTAATTCAGTTAGTTATAAAATTACATACAACTCATTAACAGCTAATCTCACAGATACCTGCAATGACAGCAAACAGTAGATAAGCAAGTGCTTCTGGTGGATATACACCAAGTTCATTCTGCATTGAGCAAGGTGAGAAACAGCAAGAGGCACACTAACTGGTTCTACTCACTTAAATCTCCAAAGAAGGGTGGATGTCTCTACAATCTGTTCAAGCAATTCCTGTGCCATTTCAAAGGTCTTGAGACTAATAAATCACTCTATCAACAAAAGGAAGTCATGTTAATACAAGGCTATAAAGATTC
Source organism: Colobus angolensis palliatus (assembly GCF_000951035.1). NCBI lineage: Eukaryota > Metazoa > Chordata > Mammalia > Primates > Cercopithecidae > Colobus > Colobus angolensis. Next base: position 13,489,782 of record NW_012110919.1, on the reverse strand, counting down.
ATGATTTCTCCTCTGTGATTCACATGTCACACAGAAACCTCTGGTTTTCCCAAAAATGTTAATGGAAATTTCACAGCAATTATTTTATGTTTTTTGAGACAGGGTCTTGATCTGCTGCCAAGGCTGGAATGCATTAGTGTAATCATGGCTCACTACAACCTCAACCTCCTGGGCTCAAGTGATCCTCCCAGATCAGCCTCCCAAGTAGCTGGGACCACAGGTGCACATCAGTAGGCCTGCCATTTAAAATAATTTTTTTTGTAAAGATGGGGTCTCACTTTATTGCCCAGTTTGGTCTTGAACTCCTGGACTGAAGTGGTCCTCTAGCCTCAGCCTCCCAAAGTGCTGGGACTACAGGCATGAGACCCTGCACCTGGCCCTGAAGCAATTACTATTATTATTATTAATTGAGACAGGGTCTTGCTCTGTTGCCCAGGCTGGAGTGCAGTGACACAGTCATGTCTTACTGCAGTCTTGACCTCCTGAGCTCAAGCGATCCTTCTGCCTCAGCTTCCTAAGTAGCTGGGACCACAGGCACGTGACACCATACCTGGCCCTGAAGCAATTACTATTATTATTATTAATTGAGACAGGGTCTTGCTCTGTTGCCCAGGCTGGAGTGCAGTGACAGTCATGTCTTACTGCAGTCTTGACCTCCTGAGCTCAAGCGATCCTTCTGCCTCAGCTTCCTAAGTAGCTGGGACCACAGGCATGTGACACCATATCTGGCTTTTTTTTTTTTTGTAGAGACAGAGTCATGTCTTACTGCAGTCTTGACCTCCTGAGCTCAAGCGATCCTTCTGCCTCAGCTTCCTAAGTAGCTGGGACCACAGGCACGTGACACCATATCTGGCTTTTTTTTTTTTGTAGAGACAGGGTCTCACCATGTTGCTGAAGCTGGTCTCAAACTCCTAGACTCAAGCAATTCTCCTGCCTAAGCCTCCCAAAGTCTTGGGATTACAGGTGTGAGCCACTGCACCCAGCCTAGAGCAATTATTTTAAAACAACAGTAGCATCATTTAGAAAGGCCACATCTGGATTGGTTAAGAGCACAGACTCCCGGAACAGAGTGTCAGGGTTTCAATCTCACCACCACTTACTAGGTATATGACCTTGAGCAAGTGACAGTCTGTACTCATAGGATTGTTGTGAGGACTAAGTTGGCTAAGGCATGACATGTGCTTGAGACAAAGCTTGGCACATAGAAAATGTTCAGTAGGCATTGCTTAACAAGTGTAATAATATTTATTGAGTACTAATGTCATAGAAACTACTGGGTACTAACATATCAATCCTCATAACAACTTTTGGAAATAGGTACTACTGGTATCTGTGCTTTGCAGGAGAGGAAGTAGGCACAGAGAGCTTAAACAGCATGATATATAGCATATAATACTGTTTTGCCTATCACATACTAGAGTTGATAATGTTTATACTTTTGGCAGGCCAAAAAATGGCCCCCAAAAGTATTCACACTGAATCCCTGGAAGCTGTGAATGCTACGTTTTAAAAAATATTGTATTATTTTTATAATTTCAACTTTTTAGACTCAGGGCATGCATGTGCATATTTATTACTTGAGTCACTCAAGTACTGAGCATAGTACCCAACAATTTTTCAGCCCCTACCCCCTGCCTCCCTTGCTCCCTCCTCTAGTAGTCCCCAGAGTCTACTGTTAGCACCTTTATGTCCACAAGTACCTGTTTTGAGCCCACTTACAAGTGAGAATATGTGGTATTTGGTTTTGTTCCTGTGTTAATTTGCTTAGGATAATGGCTTCCAGCTGTATCCATGTTGCTAAAAAGGACATAATTTTGTTTTTTTCTATGGGTGCATAGTATTCCATGGTGTATAATACCACATTTTCTTTTTCCAGTCTGTTATTGATGGGCACCTAGATGATTCCATGTCTTTATTATTATGAATAGCGTTGTGATGAACACATGAGTAGTCTTTTTAGTAGAACAATTTATTTTCTTTTGGATACATACCCAGTAATAGGATTGCTAGGTCAAATGGTAGTTCTGTTCCAAGTTCTTTGAGAAATCTGCAAACTGCTTTCCACAGGGGCTAAACTAATTTACATTCCCACCAACAGTGTATAAGCGTTCCTTTTTCTCTACAGTCTTGCCGGCATCTGTTGGTTTTTGACTTTTTAATAATACCCATTTTAACTGGTATAAGATGGCATGTCATTGTGGTTTTGATTTGCATTTCTCTAGTGATGTTGAGCATTTTTAAATGTTTGTTGGCTGCTTGTATGTCTTCTTTTGTGAAGTGTCTGTTCATGTATTTTGTCCACTTTTTAATGGGGCTGTTTGTTTTTTGCTTGTTCAACTGTTTTAAGTTTCTTATATATTCTGGATGTTAGAGCTTTGTTGGATGCAGTTTGTGAATATTTTCTCCCATTTTGTAGGCTGTTTATTCTGTTGATAGTTTATTTTGCTGTGCAGAAGCTCTTTAGTTTAAGCAGGTCACACTTACCAATTTTTGGTTTTGCTGCAATTGCTTTTGAGGACTTAGTAATATGTTCTCTCCTAAGGCCAATCTCCAGAATGATGTTTCCTAGGTTTTCTTCTAGAATTCTTTTAATTTGGGGTCTTACACTTTAATACCTCTTGGGTTAATTTTTGTATATGGTGAAATATAGGGGTCTGGTTTCATTCTTTTGCATGTGACCAGTCAGCTATCGCAGAACCATTTATAGAATAAGGAGTCATTTCCCCATTGCCTATTTTTGTCAACTTTGATGAAGGTCAGGTGGCTGTAGGTGTGCAGCTTTATTTCTGGGTTCTCTGTTCTGTTCCATTGGTCTCTGTGTTTCCGTTTTTGCACCAGTACCATGCTGTTTTGGTTACTGTAGCCTTATAGTATAGTTTGAAGTCAGGTAATTTGATGCTTCCAGCTTTGTTCGTTTGCTTAGGATTGCTTTGGTTATTTGGGCTTTTTGTTGTTGTTGTTGTACCATATAAATTTTAGAACAGTCTTTTCTAGTTTTGTGAAAAATGATATTGATAGCTTGATAGGAATAGCATTGGACTTGTAGATCGCTTTGGACAGTATGGCTATTTTAATGATATTGATTCTTCCAATCTATGAGCATAGAATAGTTTTCCATTGTGTCATCTGGGATTTCTTTCAGCAGTGTTTTGTAGTTCTCCTTGAGATCTTTTACCTCTTTTGTTATATGTATCCTAGGTGTGTGTGTGTGTATCCGTGTCTATTGTAAATGGAATTGCATTCTTGATTTAGCTTTCAGCTTGAATGTTACTGGTGTATAGAAATGCTACAAACTACTGTATGTTAATTTTGTGTCCTCATACTTTACTGAAGCTGCTTATGAGCTTAAGGAGCCTTCTGGCAGAGTCTTTAGTTTCCTAAGTATCAAGTTGTATCACCAGTGAAGACAGTTTGACTTTTTCTCCTATTTGCATGCCTTTTATTTCTTTCTCTTGCCTGATTGCACTGGCAAGGACTTCCAGTACTATTTTGAACAGAAGTGGTGAGAGTGAGCATCCTTGTCTTATTCCAATCTCAAGGGGAATGATTTCAGTTATTGTCCATTCAATATGATGTTGTCTGTAGGTTTGTCAGATATGGCTCTTGTTTTTTGAGGTATGTATCTTCAATGCCTAGTTTTTTGAGGGTTTTTATCATGAAGGGATGTTGGATTTTACTGAAAGCTTTTCCCGTGTCTATTGAGATGATCATATGGTTTTTATTCTTAATTCTGTGTATGTGGTGAATATTTATTGATTTGCATATGTCAAACCAACCTGCATCTCAGAAATGACACTTACTTGATCATGGTGAAGCAACTTTTCGACATGCTGCTGGATTTGGTCTGCTAGTATTTTGTTGAGGGGTTTTGCATCTGTGTTCATCAGGGATATTGTCCTGTAGTTTTCTTTATTCAGTTTGAATGTTACCCTTAAAAGAGTCTTAGCAGATGTGACTAAGGATCTTGAGACGAGGAGATAATCCTGGTGGGCCCTAAATGCCATCACATGAATCCTTATAAGAGAGGGGCAGAGGAATACTAGGAACAGATACAAAGAAGAGAAGGTCATTGAAGACAGAGTAGAGGATGCTAACACATGACAGTGAATGCCAACAGCCACCTGAAGCTGGAAGAGGCAAGGAAGGGCTCTCCCCTAGAGCCTCTGGAGGAAGCACAGCCCTGTCCACACATTGATTTTGGGCTTTTGGTTTCCAGAACAATGAAAAATAAACTTCTGTTGCCTTAAGCCATCAAGTTTGTGGTAATCTGTCACCACAGACCTAGGTAACAAATACTCTATCATAGTCTAGAACCTATCATACTTTCTACCATCTGTTCTCTTAATGAGAAAATAATTCATACATGTATTACATGTTTATTGAAAGGCTACTATGTGCCAGACTCTGTTCTTGATACTCTGTTCTTGATACCATCTCCCTCATTGGCATTAGGGGAGATGGACAATAAGCATGTAAACAAGATAATTTTAGACAGAAGCCCAGTGAGGAAAATAAAGGAGTGAAAGGAATAGGGAAAGAATGAGCAGGAAGGGGGCTCCTTTAGTTCATGGGGTCAAGGAAGCACTCTTGGAAACCATGATATTTGAGCTGGGCCTCACGATAATGAGTGATAAATGCTTAGATAAATAACAGGAGAAAGATGCTCCTGACACAGAGAATATCAGGGAAAAAGTCTTGAGTCAGAAATGATCTTGGCATATCATAAAAACAGAAGGCCAGTATCGCTAGAGAGTGATGAAAGAGGGACAGAGTGGCAAGAAATAAATTTAGCAAGGAATGCATGGTCTAGGCCATGTAGGACATTTGTATCAATTATCTATTGCCATAATAATATGGTATAACAAACACATGCAAAACTTCAGAGGGTGTACAATAAACGTTTATGTCTTACGCTTTTTGGGTCAGCTGACCATCTGCTAGGCAGCTCTACTGGCCTCAAGTGGACTTTCTCCAGTGTCTGGTGCTTGAATGGATGTGTGCTGATCGAGGATAGCCTCAGCTATGGCAACTAGGGTAGCATGGCTCTCCTGCATGTGACTTTCTCCAGCAGGCTAGCATGGGAATGTTTTCATGGTGGTGGCAGAGGCCCAAGAGGGAATTCCCAATGTGCAAGACCATTTCAAGTCTCTGCTTGCATGATATCTGATAATATCTAATTAGTTAAAGCAAATCACATGCCTGAAACCAGAGTCCAACAGTGGGCAGGTTACCTCGCCCACAGTGGGAAGGCATGCCAAAGTTACATGGCATGAATATAGAGAACAATGAAAAAGTGAAACCATGAAGGCAAGCTTATGCAGATATTTAGGGCCTTGATAAATTAATAAATATAACAAATAATTATATTTAAACAGGATGATAATGTATACACATGTTGGAGTTCAGACAAGAGGATCTGCCTGTAGTACTCAGAGAAAGCTGCAAAAAGAAGGCCTTTAAGGATATTTTAGATACAGATAGGTGGAAGGACAAGATGAGGGTATTTTAAGAGCAGGGAATATCATAAACAAAGTTATGACAGCAAAAAAGGACTATAAATACATAGAATGAAAAGAATGGCATGTATATCAGTATCAAGATGCTTTCATCTGATCCAATCTCTATCACAAACAGAAGAAAATGAAGCAGAACAAATGAATCACACATTCCTCCTACATAGTAAAACCACGACATTTCAAAATGTTTTGAGTCTAGAGTTCTCAATATAAGTAGAAATGTCTGAGGGCTAAAGACATCCATGAGTACAAACATAAATTCCTAATGTGTTACAATGAAGACTCAATGCACTACTTACCATAATGGTGAAGAAACCTGAAATTATGAACCAATGTATACAAAGTAACAAGCTTTGTTGATAACCCAATGTTGAAAGCTATCAACAGATTGTTATTCTTGAAGCATACTATCAGATGACTCCAAAATTGCTCAGAATCAAAACAATATCCAAGAATAATCTTTACAAGGTAACTGAAAAATTTAGCCATGAACATCATTTCAAGCATGTTCATATAACTTTTTGTTTTTTTTAATTGAGATGGAATCTTGCTCTGTTGCCCAGGCTGGAGTGTAGTGGTGAATTCTCGGCTCACTGCAACCTCCACTGCCCACGTTCAAGAGATTACTGTGCCTCAGCCTCCCAAGTAGCTGGGACTGTAGACACAAGCCACCACACCAGGATAATTTTTCTTTTTTTACTTTTAGTAGAGATGGGGTTTCACTATATTGGCCAGGCTGGTCTGAAACTCCTGACCTCAGATGATCCACCCTCTTCGGCCTCCCAAAGTGCTGGGATTACAGGTGTCAGCCACCATGCCCGGCCTCACATAACTCTTAATGTTACTTATATCTTGATTTGTGGCAAAAAGGTGTTAAGGCAGTTTTCGTGATATTAGTCTACAGCTCTAAAAATTGGTGATGTACAATTCACTACAACTGGCTTCTTCATTTCGCTTTTAAAATAATTCCGTTTGGATGACACTAAGAGCAACATACCATCCAGTAATGAGATCCAGGGAAGCAGCTAGCCCACTAGTACTCATAGACAGAGATGAATTCAAATGGGCACATAATTAACCAAAAAGAGGAAACTATATCCATAATTCAAATCCACATTGTTACAAAATAAATATTTAAATCAATTCATCCATGTTTATCAGCTGTAACAGTGGAACAAAGCTTAAGGATATCCACATTCCTACTCAACTGGTCTCACAGTTACTGGACTAATTACAGTGGAGCATCATAAACTCTCCTCATGTCTCCCACCCCACTATCTCACAAACATTGAGCACGGTGAGAAGATATCTTACCCACTCCCATTCCTGGAGCAAAATGAGAGCTTAACCATCTTCACTACTCTCAGTTGGCCCCATATCTCGAGTCTCTAAGTACTCCCTACAATCCCACATGCTGGAAGCCTTGGATCTCTCTTCTGAGTCTTTAAATTAAAAACAAACAAACAAACAAAAAACTCAAGTTGACTCTTCTCAAAGAAAGAAAAAAAAAAACTGGAGGTCAACTTACCAACCAAATTCAAACTGTCTCATAAGGATAACCTCCTAATTTTATTGCTGAATTCTGAGTGGCCTAAATGCCTACCAGGAGCTACCCTTCCTTGCCAATTACATCAGCACCACACACACACACCCCTTCTAAGGTAGTGTCAGGACTAATTATTTTGCTAGCCAAATGTACTCCACCTTGTTTTCTCTTACCCTTGCTCTCCATCCAAATATGAGCCCCTCTAGATATCTATCCTCCCATACTTTCATCTCTAACAGCACTGTGTTTCTTCTCTCTTCCCTCTTCAATCTTTGTATTATGTCTTCTGAATAACAAATACCCTTATAGCGTTCTCCACTTCACTGATCCTTTTACTACCACACATACTTAAGAGTTGGGAAGGAGGATGAATGTCTATTTTATTCCATACTGTTAATAGCATGTAAATCCTTTTGTTACTTGAGTCCCACAAATTCAGTATAGCCACTTCTTTTCATTATCATGTTATAATATCTTCCAGCTTTAAATAGTAATAGCCACACCCTCTTCCATCTACAATCTAATTGTTCTGTACTCTTCAGTGTAAATCGGTGACATATTATTTATATTCAATGTTTCCATTTGTTCTCTTTCCATTCTTTTTAAATCCTCTCCTGTCAAGGTTAAATCTCTACCAGTGTCATTGAAACTGCTTCATCAAGGTCAGCAATGACTATCACATAGCCAAATCAAAGACAAATTCTCAGTTCTCATCTTACTCAACCAGTAGCATACAGCACAGCCAATCATTGTGCTTTTCTATATTTGAGATGATCATGTTTTTTTCTCTGTTATTCATTTATAGTGGTGAACTTTACTGATTTTTTTCTAAAAGTTCAATTTTACATTTCTGAAATAAACCTCACCTGGTCATGAAATTTTATCTTTTCCATAACTGGACTCTATTTGATAACATTTTGTTTAGGATTTTTACATCTATGTTCATTAAAAATATTGGCCTACAATTTTCCCTTCTTGTAATATCATTGTCAGGTTTTGGAACCAAATTTATGCTAGACTCGTAAAGAGTTGGGAAGTGTCAGTCAGAAGTCAAAAACAGAAGCAGAACAACACACATACATATTCACATATGCAGAAATATATACACAATTTGTTACATAAATTTGTCTCATGCAATGGTGAAAGCTAATTAAGCAATATTAAGCAGATGCTGGAGTCCACAGGGCAGGCTGCCGGGAAGGAATGATGGATGTTAAGTAGGAAAGAAGAAGAATATGCTGGAATTCACCATCATGAGCTGAAACCCATGAGGACTGACTGAAACTCATATCAGATCTTGCTGTATCTGACCTCAATGGTATGGATGTCCTCAGGACAGCTAGTCTCCTTTGTCATAGAACTGCACATATGTGTCCCAGGAGTCAGAGAAACTGGAAGTGGATCCAGTGGAAAGTGGAGCAGTCACAGGCCTGACTGCTGCTGAGCCAATGACATGAGCCAGCAGATAAGCGACATCATGTGTGAACCACACGTGACATCTGCTTCACTTCTGCTCTCCAATCTTATACAAGAATGTCTCATGTGGCCCACTCCAATTGGAAACACAGATAAAGATAAGAAAATTCTGGGGTGGGGGGGCAATTTCTGGGGTGGGAGGAATATATACGTAATATATATAACTCTACAACTCAGTCATAAAAAGAAACATCCCTCACCCAACAAAATGAATAAAAGATTTAAACAGATACTCCACAAAAGAAAATATATGAATAGCTAACAAGCACATGAAAAAGTGTTCAACATCATTAGTTATTAGGAAAATGTAATTAAAACATGGTATCACTACTCATCTACTAGAATGGCTAAAATTAAGATTGACAACATCAAATGCTGGTGAGGCTGTGGAGCAATCAAAGCTCTAATATAGTCTTTGTTGAAGTATAAAATGGTACAATTACTTTGGAAAATAACGATTTCTTACAAAATTAAAGATACGTCTATCTTATAACCTAGCAATTCCATTCTTATATATTTACCCAAGAGAAATAAAAACACATGTCCACAAAAAGACTTATGCAAGAATAGTGTTATTTGTGTTATAGTAGATAGTGTTATTTGTAATAGCCAAAAACTGGATACAATTCAAGAGTCCATCAACAGGAAAAGAGACAAGTCAATTGTACTGTATTTATACAACAGTAATAAAAAAGGAAGGAACTACTGCTTCTTACAACATTAAAGATGAATGTCAAACATGCTGAGTGAAAGAGGCCTTCCATAAAAGACATCATACTGTATATTTCCAAAATAGGCAAAACTAATTCACAGCGGAAAAAAATCAGAGTGATTGTCTAAGAGCAGAGCTGGAATGAGGGGTGGGAATGGGGAAAATGGTGGTACATGTAAACTCTAACAAGGTAAGACATAACTTTCTGGGGTGATGGTAATGTCCTGTATCTTGAAAGGACTTCGGGTTTCAAAAGCATACACATTTGTCAAAAATTAGCAAATATGCACTTATGGTTTATGCATTTCACTTTCCATAAATTTTACTTTAAAAAAAAGCTGTATACAACTATTAAATTCCAGTTAATGATATGTATGTTGAAGTATTTAGCGAAAAGCATACTGATATATGCAGTATACTTTTAAATGAATTAAAAGAATAAGATGATTAATAAAGGGATGGAAGGATTGAAGTGAAACGTTAATGGTAAACTCTAGGTGAAAGTGTATGGGTTGTGTACTATAGAAATCTGAGAAGGAGTTTTAACTTTTCTTACATCTTTTGATAATTTATATAAGTGAGCAATCTTGGCTTTTATATTCATACAATTAGCCACTAAGAAATGATGATTCTCAGTAAGCCAATGGCCAATTGCCATTTAATTTACCGGCAACACACAGCAAAGATGTGTTAATTGAAGCAAAGAGAACTTTAATAAAGTGACTTACAAATACGTAGTGTCAGCAGTAGTTCTACAGAAAAAGAAGATCATATTTGATATAAGCCTTTTGCCTTTGCAAGGTTTACTGAACCACCCAAACCCATCTAGCAATAGTTTTACTTCTCCAAAGTTCCCTTCTACTACTTGGGGACATTCCATTTTCAGCATCAATGAAAAAGAAGTCTGCTATGCTCCACTGCACATCATAACCAATTTTTGTTTTTTTAAAACTTATCATTAAAAAAATTGGAAACTATCTCCATAATTAAATGGTTATGGCAAAATCTCATAATGTTCAGAGGCTATGACAGTTTAAACAAAATAATGCATTAACTTCTAAACCGTCAAAATCATTTGGATTTGGTCCCAATTTTGAGTGAAGATCAGTCAAGCCAATTCATCCGGTGGAAATGTAAAACAAAATACATAATTATTAATATTTATTACCCTCCCAGAACAGCATCTAAGAAAAAAGATTTCCATTAACAAGGACTTTTTTTTTTTTTTTTGAGACAGTCTTGCTCCGTTGTCTGGGCTGGAGTGCAATGGCACTGTGTTGGCTCACTGCAACCTCCATCTCCCAGGTTCAAGCAATTCTCCTGCCTGAGCCTCTTAAGTAGCTGGGATTACAGGTGCTCACAACCATGCCAGGCTAATTTTTATATTTTTAGTAGAGATGGGGTTTCACCATGTTGGCCAGGCTGGTCACAAACTCCTGACCTCAGGTGATCCACCCACCTCAGCCTCCCAAAGTGCTGGGATTACAGGCGTGAGCCACTGTGTCCAGCCTAACAAGGACTTTTATAGATTAAACAGGCACATCCAAACCAGGTTCAAACCAAGGGAAACAAAGTAGGGCACAACTAACAATATTAAAAAGATAAGGAAGCTCTAAGATCAAAAAAGTCAAGGGATGTCAGAGTCCTTTGTTTATAATTATACTCACAAAACATTTACTGAGAAAGATCTTAATAGTCCCCGAGAAAATCAACAGTTAAGTCTACCTCAGATAAAATGTACTTAAATGAAATAGAAAAATTATATAGTAATGTAAATCCCTAAAACAAACTAAAAAAGAAACAGAGAAGCTAAATGTTCCTACAGCTACTGAAGAAAGTAAATTAATTCTTAACAACAAAAATCCTACCAAGAAAACACCAAACCCAAAGTCTAACAAGAGAGAAAAGAAAGATAAATCTTCTCTCAAATGTGTGAAATTAGTACAACCTTAATATCAAACCAAAGTCAATATAAAAAAGGAAAATTACAAATCAATCTTTCTTATTCATAAAAACGTAAAATGTACTAAATCAAATATTGCCAAACTGAAATCAATAATTTTTTTTTTTTTTTTTTGAGATGGAGTCTCGCTCTGTTGCCCAGGCTGGAGTGCAGTGGCGCGATCTTGGCTCACTGCAAGCTCTGCCTCCTGGGTTCAAGCCATTCTCCTGCCTCAGCCTCCCGAGTAGCTGGGACTGCAGGCGCCCGCCACCAAGCCCGGCTAATTTTTTTTTGTATTTTTAGTAGAGATGGGGTTTCCCCATGTTAGCCAGGATGGTCTTGATCTCCTGACCTTGTGACCCACCCACCTCGGCCTCCTGAAATGCTAGGATTACAGACGTGAGCCACTACGCCCGGCTGAATCCAGTAATTTAAAGGTTTCTTTCATGAACACATGGTTAGTTGAACATTAGAAAAATCTGTTAATATTTCTAAAGCCTGAAGGAGAAAATGATCTGGTCATCTCAATATATGCAAAAAATAGCATTCAATAATATTCAACAATTCATGATAAAAACTATTAGTAAGCCAGAAATAGAAAAGAACATCCCGTACTTTATAACAAGTATCTATAAGAAACCTACATCAAACATTATGCTCCATGGTGAAGCATTAAAATCATTACCTGTAAAATCAGTAACACTGCAAGGATATCTCTTATCTCCATTTTCAGTATTTACTGGAGGCTTTGGCCAGTGTGTATGAACACACGAACAGACACATAGACATGTATACACAATATAGATGAACAGAGGAGAAAGAGATAAAATGCCATTATTATATCATTTATATCAATTGTCTTCATACAAAATCCCAAAGAATCTATACATTTATAAACTATTAAAAAGAAAAAAAAAAGAGTTTGGAAAGTTTTTTCTGTTATCAAATTACTATGCAAAAGCCAAACGCACATGCACATACCAGCAATAATGTTAGAAATATCATTTTAAAAAAATACAATTTATAATAACCAAAAATAAGAAATTCAATTAAAATGATAAAGAATTATAATTCTCTCAACAAAGCTATGCAAGACCTTTATGAAGAAAAGAAAATGTCATTAAAAGATTAAAGAAGAAAAAAAGATTAAAGAAGATCTAAGCAAATATAGAAAAATGCCATGCTCATAGATAATAAATTACTTTCAGGATATCAATCCTTCTTCAAAATTAGTCTTTAAAACCAATGTGATTATAGGTTGAGCATCCCAAATCTGAAAACCCCAAATCCAAAAATGCTCCAAAATCTGAAACTTCTTGAGCATTAACAATATGCTAAAAAAATTTATATTCACTGAAGCATTTCAGATTTCAGATTTTGGGATGCTTAACTGATATAATGCAAATGTTCCAAATTCTGAAAAAAAAATCCCAAATCCAAAAATGCTTCTGGTCCTAAGTGTTTCAGATAAGGGATACCTAACTTGAACCTTAATATCCTGTCAAGTGTTCTTACAGAACTTGAAAAGCTGATTTTAAGATTTATATGGAAAATAAATGACTAAGAATAGCTAAGGAACTGCTGAAAAAGAAAAACATGTGGGTGAGTAGAGGGCTGGGAAATTTGACCTACCAAGTATTAAAAATTATTTTAAAGTTATATTAATACTGTAGATTTGGCTGTGGAATAGAACGTTCTGAAAGAAGCCCACACATATATAGAAATCTGATATACTGCAGAGATGGCACTGCAGATTAGTGGGGACAGGACGAATTCTTCGAGAAATACATAAGGACATTGGAAAAAGTAAAATTACATCTCTATCTTACATCATACACAAAATTATAGATGAATTACAAACCTAAACATGAAAGTCAAAATATTTAAACTTTTAGAAGAAAACATATGAAAACACATTAATAATCTAAGGATTGAGAAGGGTTTCTTAAAAACAACACATTAAAAGTAGTTGCCATAAAGAAAAAAGAAAAAAATTTAACATCAAAATTAATCAGTTTGGTTCACCAAAAGACACCATAGAGGGGTTGAAAATATGTCACAAACTGAGAAAATAATTGCAATATACATAACTAACAATTAATATCCAGAATATATAAAGAACTCCCATAAATATATTAGAAAAAGGCAACCCAACAGAAAAATGGACAAAGCCAAAAAAAAAAAAGCATTTAACATAAGAGGAAACATAAATGACTCATAAACATATAGGAAGACACTTGACCTCTTTGGTAATTACGAAAATACAAATTAAAAGGACAATGAGATGCCTAAGAGTCAGCTAGGACATAGAACAATGGAAATTCTCATACCCTGTTTATCGGAGGCACAAATCGCTTACAACTATGTGGGAAAACATTTTGGCATTAGTAAAGCTGAACATATACATACTCCATGACTCAGCAATTCCATACTGAGAAATATACTCTAGAAAAATTCTTACATATATGTACCAGAAGACATATAAAAGAATGTATTATTTTACTTATTGGGGTCAAAATTAGAAATTAACCCTGAAATGTTTAATTAAAAGTCATACAATATACACTCATCATCCAAAAGTAATGTTTATGGGCACACAAATATTATTTTCATGGACTTATTCATTAATTACTAAATTCATTAATAAATATTTCTACCTATTATCCTTTTGTAAATGCAGAGATAAAATACACCTGACAGGTCAATTTTTGATATAGCATGAATGGCTTTTTGTTCACACTGACAGGCATATGTACCTTAATCACCAAAGACTATATCAAGTATTTATAAAAGAAAATCCCTTTTGAGGATTATTTCAGTTTAATCAGGATTAAAAGGAAATAAAACTTTATCCTTATCATCCTTGAGTGAAATAACTTGAGTTTTAATATCTTTACTTAATCAGAAAATACATGGAAGGAAACAATAATATAGAGAGAGCCTGATGTCCTGTGGTCTTCTTTAATAACAACCCATTTTCAAGAGACTATAATCTACTCAACAGAAAGCATTCTACCAAGGATCTTAATCAGATGCTGAGAAAATTCACACTCAAAATAAACAATGTGCCACTAAAACCAAAATAATAGGTATTAGCAGCTGCATAAAGGTTAGCCTCAATCTGTTGAGTCATTTCTAAAATGATGAAAGTATAATTCTTTGAAGTACTTTTTATTCAAGCTGGAAAATATATAAAGATACAGAATCGTTTGCTAACCAGGCTGACTGAGAAATTTTTCATTTTCTTTCTTGTTTGACTGTATGCGAACATCAAACTAAGAATGGCAAAAATGAATCTCTCTTCCTACATATTAATACTAACTTTTTCTTTGTTTTCTCAAGGTATTTTACTTTCAGCATCCAAGTCCATAAGAAATTTAGACGATGACATGGTATTTAATACATTCAGGTTGGGGAAAGCCTTTCAGAAGGAAGACACTGCAGAAGAATCAGTTATTGCTCCTTCCCTGGAACAATATAAAAACGATGAGAGCAGTTTCATGAACGAAGAGGAAAACAAAATTTCAAAGGTAAGTGGCAATGTGACTTGTCATTTATTTCAATGAAAATTTAAATGATTCTTACAAATTCTCTGAAAAGTAAAACTAATACTTTTATAAACAGAAGTATATGCAGTCACAATATGCATTAGGACAACTGATGACATTTCTTACATGCCAGGTAGTTCTTCCATCCTGGAAAACCCTCTTATCTGAAAGTTTTTTTTTTTCTCCTATAAATTTGCATCTAAGGTATTTTTAAAGAGTCAAAAACAGTGTAGAGCATCTTTGAATTGATCAACAAGAATATTATACAGTTGTATTAAAGTTCCACTCTGAATACGATAGCTAAAAAACAAATCAACCTTCTCTTTGCAGAACACAGGCTCCAAACATTTCTTAAATCATGGTCTGCCACTGAATCTGGCAATAAAACCTTATCTTGCACTAAAAGGATCTGTAGCTTTTCCAGCTGAAAATGGAGTTCAGAATACTGAATCAACACAAGAAAAGAGAGAAATTGGGGATGAAGAAAACTCAGCTAAATTTCCTATAGGAAGGAGAGATTTTGACAGTGAGTAGTCTTTTCAAACTTCAATTCTATGTCCTACCACCATTAAACAGAACTCTGAGTTAAAGCGAATTTGGATGCAATCATACCAAAATCAAATAAGACCATGGCTCAATTACACCTGCCAAAAATGTGGGATTAAATAGCAACAATTAATTATCATCATTTTGGTTTACTCAGAATTAGTTATGCTAGATTCATTCTTTCTTCTTAATAAATTTTGTGTGATAATCATAGTCCTTTAAACAATTTAAACTTTCTTCTTCCTTCAGTGCTCAGATGTATGCTGGGAAGAGTCTACCGACCTTGTTGGCAAGTCTGATACCTGTTGGTCCACATCATCTTTTCAGAAGAAAATAAAAGCATTTAATTGTCAATGGGAGGAGAAGCCCCTAATGCTACTATAACTTGTCCATGTTAAATGTCTGTTTTAAAAGAAAGTAGTGTTAAGATGTATCAGTAATTGAAATGATATGCTTTTATTGTGCATTAAACTTTGTGAAAATTCTGCATAATTATGACTTACTAGTATTTTTAAACAATGCTTAACATACTAACCTTACATACACTGTAGACCAAAATAATAAATCATCATAATGTACACCTTGATCTCTTAAAAATTAAGCATGTCTTTGGTGAATGGTTTATAGATACATAAACCTAAAGCATAGAAGACACAAATTTATAGTCTAAAAAACTGAGTTAACTTTGCCTGGCCAGGAATCAACTTGTTCTTGGCAGTACATTTATTACTTTTTGCTACTTTAGCTAGTTTGCTGTACAATTTATTCTGTGAATCATTTGATTTCTTAGGTATTTTAACATTTTTATGTTGAGGTGGTTCATTTCCATTATCACAGAGAATATTTTCACCATCCAAATCCACCTGTTTCCTTTTTGAGCTTTTATTTCCTGTCTGACTAGTTGATTTTCTTGATACTTTTTCATTTTTACTTCTGTCCAGATGAACATTTCCAAAACTCTTTCCAATTGTTGATCTTCCAACAGATGAATTTACACCCTCTGTTATGCAAGATAAAAAGCGGAAAGGAATTATATAATATTTAGTATTAATATTCAAGAGAACTTTACAATAAACTCTAAAAATGGCTAAAGAATATTCAAATGTTTATTTTTAAAGTAAAATAATGCTATAAATAATATGATTAACAAATACAGCTACATTACTATCCCATTACTTTTCATTTTACCATAGCACCTCTGAGTTAACTTTGGCCAGTAATCAACTTGTCAGCCCTACTAACAAATATTTGTTTGAATGCATGACATTTAATCCTTAAACATATGCTACAAATTACTTCTTAAATACATTTAGTTAAATTAAACTATGTCCTATTCCTATCCGTAAATTTGTACTTAGATTTAACTTTTTAAATAAACTGAGGTCTTTACAAATATAACCTTTCACATTTCA
Organism: Colobus angolensis palliatus; assembly: GCF_000951035.1. NCBI lineage: Eukaryota > Metazoa > Chordata > Mammalia > Primates > Cercopithecidae > Colobus > Colobus angolensis. The sequence goes on along the minus strand of NW_012110919.1, from coordinate 13,473,084 downwards.
CAGTACTTTGCAAAAATAATCTAATTTTACTTAAGTTAAAACTAATTAGTAGACTAGAATTGTTATTTAATTGCATAAATAAGGTCAATTACCAGAAAGGTCATTTTCCATGTGAAGCACACACAAAGGCTTTGATGCTAAATTAACATTATTCCAATTATCCTTGCTTATCATGTAGTCATCTTTATAAGTACAAGCAAATTGGGATCTAATTAAAGTTTGCTTCATCTGGTAACAGAAAGAAAATATGCAATTTATTCATTATTTTATTTCTTCATCTAGATGGACACACACTCTATAGTAATCAAGGTATAAAAATTTCCCTTAGAAATTCTATTATTCATTGAGAACCTCTAACCTTTTATATTTCATAGTTTGCAAATTCATTCATTGCTATGGCTAGCATTTTTGTTCTTTTCCAAAATACTAGCTTTATGTATTTTTTTATTTTATTTTTTTGGTAACAGTTACAAAACAATCAATTTTAGACTCTTTGCAGGGCTTTGTTACACATTCCTGTGTCAGCGCTGCTTTGGAGCATCTTATTGCAAGTAAAATAACAATACAGGTGATATACATAATCATAGAAAAATACAAGTTCTTCATCCTAAGAAGAACACAACTCTTGGAAAAAATAGCATAAAATTCAGGAAATTAGGGAGGGAAGAAATGCTAAAACGAAGAAAAGAACTAGGTGAGGTCAATCAAAAACAGGAAACTAGCAAAGAAATAAACTACAAGATAAAACAAAATGATATAGGAAAGACATTATTTCTCGGGCATTTAGGAAAACAAGAAAGAGGATTCAATATATCATTCTAGAAAGATTTGACCAAGTGACTTAATGGTCAGAAATTCAAAATATACTCTTGCATTTATCTTCAAACATCAAATAGGAGGGCCTAACTTTCTACATAAATAGGAGAAAATTACAAAGATAAACTTAATTCTTGACCATTGAAAAGGATGCCAAAAAAAGTAGTTTTGGAAATGTATTCCACAAACATAAATCAGTGAGCTATTGGGGGATAGAAATTAATTTTAGAACAAAGTAGCCTATATAAATAATACCAATTTCAACAGTTACAGATGGTGTGTAATACCGTTCAGGTTTAATGGAGAGATGTCTCCAAATAGAAGTCGCCTGAAATCGTTTTATAAAATAGACAAAAGTTTCAAATACATAATTCAATAAAGATGACTTCAATAATTCAAAAATTTAACACTTTGAACGTAACTACATTACCCTGATTACCACTTACAGAGTATTTGTTGATACAGTCATGAAATCTAAAACAGCATGACTTTACATTATACATTCAGTAGTTGTATATTATGTTATATACTCAGAGATTGATGCATTAATTCACTCAGATGTTTGTAAAGATAATGGCAGTGAAATCTACTGACTACGGCTTAGAAAAAGTCAGAATAATCGCTTGTCCAGCTGCTTCATAAAAGCAAGTTTTATTAGGATGACATATTTTGTTTCTGACTAATGAGGTCTGTGACAGTCTCCATCTCCCAGATCACTAAAAATTATGTTTCATGTGCTTACATGAAGCATTAGACAATTGGAGTTTTATCTTCCATTTAAGCATAAAAATGTACAAAACTGAATATAAACGTAAAAATATACAAGATCAAAAACTATTTTTTAAAAAGTTGAACAGAATGGACTCCCAAAAATGAATGGGACTACAACCCACTACCTTCATGAATCCCTATGAATGCAATGAATGCAACACTTATTATACAGCTTCTACCACAAGATGCCCTATATACAACTGAAGATTTTAAGTAGTTCTTTCTGGACTTTATTAATCCTATAACTACAGATTTAAAGCACTTGATAAACCTATTTAAATAAGTTTTATTAATAAAATTGACTCTATGTTATACTACCTAATAGTAGCATTATCCATGAACTTTTATTTCCATTTGCAATACCAGTACTAACTGTTGACATTATCTTTTCACACGTTATTTTCACTTCACAAAAGTTATGGCTTATAGAGAATTATAAACTTATTGCTTATAAAGAGTTATAAAGAATATAGTAAGACCACGCAGGCAAATAGATGCTGAGTGGCTGGCTTGGATCACTCTTTGTACCCCAGTAGTGATGGCACCTAGAGTTAGCTTGGGAGATGTTAGCTTCTCACTGCAAAACCTTCATGAGCACCACCCATAAAACATGCTAAATAAAAATATAATACTAAATAATAATTATATTATTTAGTACAGAAAACTAATGTTTCTTCAATCTCATGTTTAGCATGAATAAAAATTTCTTTAGAATGTTTCGTTATTTTATTAATTTTTAACATATAGTCTAGGTAAAAAAATCTTTAAATAGTCACAAAATAAGTGTGATAGCTCTCCTTACAACTAGATTTCCTCATTTCAGGCTCCTCCATAGACAAATTCTAGAATCCTCAGTGACCACAGTAAAATTTCAGAAAACTACCATCACAGGCAATGGATTCCTGAAGTACTGAAAACAAATTCAGATGTAAAAGAAAAATAATTAATGACTTTTTCTACCATGAAAAATATTATTTATAAATGTATTAAAATATGAAAAATAAACACAACAGAATTCCCCCCTTTGTATATTGAGGGTTTTTTCTTTTCATAAATGATTATATGCAGATTTCCTTTTCCCTGTCCTGTACAAAAATCACTTTTTTTTTTTTATCAATTACCACTTATTAAGTTCCAACTATGTGATAAGCACAGCGTATACTAGAGATTACTAGGATGGCTTCTACAACTTCAAAGACATTCTACTTATAAAATTTGCTATTGACAAACAGCTGGAAGGAATAACAAATAAATTGGATAATAGAATCAAGATTGAAAAGATTTCAAAAGGCTAGAACCATAAGTAGAAAATAATAAGATGAAAATGGATGGGGATAAACAAAGTCCAGTATTTAAGTTCAAAAATATCAATTACAGATGTACAGGATGAGGAGAACCTGACTTAAAAACAACATATGTAAAAGACCTAGAGATTTAAATAGATACAAACTTGACGGAGCCAACAGTGTGATGTCCAACTAAGAAAGCAGCACAAAAAGGTAAGATGATGTGATGGGAAAAGCATCAGATTTGCAGTCAGAAGACCTGGCTTCTAATACTGGCCCTATTACTTATTAACTAGATAACTTTGGGGAAACCATTATACCTCTCACTTATGCACATATAATGGGAATATTTACCTCACAGAATTATCAGAATTGGATGCAGTTAACTTATGTCAAGGTTATACAGACTCCAGAAATCTATGCAGACACTGTATCACTATTATCATAATAACATGTAGGAAGAGGGTATTCTTGTAAGAAAAAGATCTGTTCAATTAGGTGTCTCAGAACCAGGCCAATTCTAAAATGATTCTAGGAATGCAGCTCAAGAAAATGAACTTACAAACAGCTTCTTCATTTTAATTATTTAAACAATGCAACCTACTTTGGCTTATATTTATAACTTAAAAGAGACTGCTTTTCCTTTGTTCATAAACGCTGAATTTTTCTACACAAGATTAGTGGCTACATAGAACTGAGATTACTTCCTGTTGCAAATCTTCCAAATCTCTCTGTGTATTTGATTTGGAATCACGAATAAGCAAAACAATTCCCTCTTGAAAGTGCTTTTGAAGTACTAAACAACTAAGAATAATGTCCAGATTCACACATGGCTGTTAAAATCATTTCATGTTCAAGTCACATGAGAGAAACAGATTGAAAGTGTGCCTTTGTAGAGTGATTTCCCCCCTTTGGAAAGATTTCTATCCACAGCGTAATTGCAATGAACTTCACACTTGCCAAGAATTGGAAAAGTCCTTTTGCCACAAGCTCTTTTTAATTTGAAATTATTAGTAAGTTCCCAGTTTGAGGAAAATAGTACTTCACATAGGAAAGCCTGACTCCAGTTAAATTAAAATGAATGAGTCAAAACACTGAAAAGTCATAGATACTCTCAGAGTTAGCTGCACCAACAAGAAAATGAAAGTTCTATACCCCCATTACATGATAAGTAAATTAGCAAGTTTGAAAAAGGAAATTATTCAACATACCTAGTAAATATGTAACTAAAAATATTCTAAATTTATCTTATTTTTATATTATCACATTTTCAAAAGAACAGAGATTTTATATCCTTAATGACATATTAATTTGTATATAAATCAAATAATCCATTTCTTCATTGGTGAAATTCCATTTACCCTGCTAAATAGCAGAAAAAGAATCTTTTTGACCTAAGTAGTAACATTATCATTTTATGACCCTTCATCATAATTGCCATGCCTTTATTTACTCTTTGAAGATAGCATAAACACTGAAGTCTGACACCTGACTATAAACCCTTGCGCTGTTACTTACTAGCTGTATGGTCTGCAAAATGATGACTTCTAGAGTTGAGCAAGGATTAATTGGGATGAGGGATATAAAATATCCAGTATAAACATCAGACACTTAGTAGGTACTCAATAAATCCTGATCCCATTATTTCAGCTAAAACAAATTCAATTTTAATTCAGTTTAATACAAACATTCCTTTTTCATTCTAATGGAAAATGTTGTTCACTCCCTTACAGACTTTGCTGAATGTCACCTTCTCAAGGAGACTCCTACTTATGGCTATTTAAAACCCAAACACACACAAAAGAACCCCACTTTCCTTAGCCCCTGCCCCAGTTTTATTTCACTCCACAGCACTGATAACCTTCAAATATACCATATAATCCACTTGTTTGTTTTGTTTATTGTCTGCTTCTCCCAACTAAAATATAAACTCCATCAGCAGTAAAACCCTTACAGTTTGACAACTGATGGCTAGCTGTGGTCCTCCGGTTGCCATCCCCTCCTTACAAGGTGAGGAGTCCCCAGGGCTTCAGACATGCTCACCAGGAAACCATGACCTCCTTTATAGCTCCTGTTTCAGGGACCCCTGGGCACTGGGCTGGCACCGGCCTCTTCCTTTAGGTTCAAGAGCTGACTGTTTATGGCAAGCGTGATGGGCTGTGGGGTATATATACCTACTGGGAGAGTGTCCTTCAAAGTATGAAACAAAATCAGGGTTGAAGGGGTTTCAGGGTAGGTCAGTGGCTTCCATTTTAGATTCTTGCATCTCAGCTGTACAAACATTTAGGGAAGCCTTGTCCTTTAGGGCAGGAAGGTTTATCTGGTTTTTTTTTTTCACTGATATATCTCCAGTGCCTAGGACTGAACTTGGTATCCAGGAGGTACTTACTGTTTTTTGAATGAATTAATTAATGAAGTAAAATTACAACAGACTATAACAAGTATATGCAAGCAGAGCTATGAGGGAACAGAAGCCATGAGCAAGCAAAAGTTTGGAGGTGGAAAAAGAGAATAAACTCTATAAGGCAACCACATGATAATTGTGTGCTTATATCAAAATACCACACGTAGCCCATAAAAATGTACAACTAGTATGTATCCAAAATAATTTTTAAAAAAGTAAGTAGACTTGAAAAGAACAGCTATATCACCCTAGGAACACAAGCTTTGAGGTAGAAAAATATGTTCAGAGTAAACTCTACTCTGTTCAATAGGGTAAAGAAACCAGTTGGTACAGAAACAAGAGAGAAATATACATGCAGAGAAAACCTAAATCACATTTAAGTACAAAGAACTATGCAGCTGAATTCCTTAAGCTGCTTAATATCCACCGTTTACTTTTGGGTTCTTAAATATTCTGCCTTTCTCTCTCATATACACATCCTTAAAATAAACCCCTACAAAAAAAATTACCCTATTCCTCCTACCATTAAAGGCATACTGTTCTTAATCTTCCCCAACATTATTTATTCACTGTTGTTCTTTTTTCGCAACTACCCTATACACATTCTCTTTACAACATCAAGGCAACTTAATACTTTCATCATCGGTTGTTTGAAATGCTCTATTTCGTTCTCTCTGCCTATTCAAATCCTATTTATTCTAATCTCTTATTATTTCCTCCACTTAATATGGGTCTCTAGTTATTTCATTTAAGTATATCTTTAATCCATTAGAACTGCATTGTTTGATGTGCTAGCCATGTGTGGTTAATTAATTACAATTAAATAAAATTTAAAACGCAGTTCCTCAGTTGCAGTGGCCACATTTCAAGTGCTCAATAGCCACATGTGACTAGGACCTTCAGTAACGAACAGTACAAACACAGATCATTTCCATCACCACAGAAAGTTCTACTGGAGAGCACTGCTCTAGAACAAAGCTTTACAGTCTATGCCCTGTGGCATATTCATGTGCTGCAGATGGATTCTCAAAGGACTCTGGGACATTTTGTAGTTTGCTGGGTCCACACGTTTGGAACCCATATGCAACTTTATACTTGTAAAGGAAACCCTGCATTTGTTCACCCTCTCTTCTAAATGCTAGGTAGTAATCTGATGTGAACTGAGCTTTGGAAAGAATTATGATCAATATATCTTCAAATATTGTTTCTACTTTATTTTCTCCTCTCATTCTGGGACTCCAATTAGGCATACGTTAGACTTTTTATCTGTGTCCTGCTCTTCTATTTTGCTTTTTAATTTTTTTCTCTCTTTTCTCTCCAGTTTGGATTTTTTTTAACGTACCATCTTCAAGTCCACTTATCCTACCTAATGCTGTGTCTGGTTTTCTACTAACCACATCTAACAAGGTCTTAATTTTAGATAATGTTTTTACAATTCTGGAAAAACATTGTCTTTTTGTTCTATGTCATCGATTCTAATTCTCTGTTGGAATTCTCCATTTTTTCATATATTTTGACCATCTTTTCCTCCAATTAATTTTATAAGTTAATTTCTTTTGATTCCTTGCCAGTAAATTTCAATATCTGGATCATTTGTGGGTCTCCCTCTATTGTTAAATGTTTTCTCTTTATTAAAGAACAAATCATCTTGCCGTTTCTCATGTCCAGTATAGTTTATTTCATGCTGGATATTGTACATAAAGGAACTCTAAAAGCTAACAGATGACCTCTTCCAGCAAGAAGAGTTCTCCTTTTCACTGTTAGGCAGACACAATGAAAGACTGATAACCTCAATACAATCAAGGAATGAGCTGTTTCAGAGCTGGGTTGCACTTTTCATTAACTCACATTTGACTTCTGTTTTTCACCTTTTCCTCAGGTATGTTCCTTCTAAGCTTTCAACTGAGAGCCTTGTAGGGATCTCTATCACCTCTGGCCTAAAATTTGGGGGATTCAGTCTGTTTTTCAGGGGTTTTCACACTGTGTTCTGTGATCACCCACCCCACTTTATTTCCAAATATGGCAAATACCTTGAAAAAAAAGACCAGCCATGTGTCTGAGGCAGGTCCCACTTCTCAAGTGGAATCAAGGTGGTTTTAATCTATTGTATTAAGGCTCCCTACCCCCCACATAACTACAAAATCCAGAGTGTGTGTCCTAGGTAAAAATAACTGCATTTAGGACTCCTGAAGTTTCCAATTTGTTGACAGCCCCTCAAGACACCCACTTTGGTGGTTTCTCTGTTCCTCAATAGAGTTCCTTTACATGGGCCAACACCAATCCTCAGCTCATATTCAAAAGTAGCAACAAATCCCAGGGAAGAAAATAGCTGACAATAGACTTCTCACATCAGAAGGATGTTATCCTGTCCAGATTTTTAATTTTTTAAAAATTATTTGATTATATAGCTCTCCTATATCTTTAAAATATATTTTTCCCAACTTATCTGCCTTTTATTGTTTTGCTGTTGTAGCGAGAATGGTGTTCTACCATGACGTACTATATCTTCAGTAAAAAAAGAAGTCTCCATGTCACTACTTGACTCTGTTCCTTCCTTATCTGACAGCATTTTATTTTCTCCTCAGAGTTACATTTTCAAAGTTGCATTTTTTTCTGTTATCCCTCATTTTTCCGTAGCTTGAGGAACAGTAGAGGTAGAAGTTGAACTCATCTGAGGAGACAGGTAGTCTATGAAAATGTCTGGGTTCTGCACCCTAGGAGTTTATTAGGTATTGTATATACCAAAGGAAGTTTCACTTCATCTCATTAGGGAGTGTATTTCAGTCAAGTGGAAGGAAAACATTTGGATAATTTCCCCAATTCAGTAGGTAGAACTAGAGCCTTTATTTCTCTCAGTGTGTAAATCCCAGGGTTCATTTTCCACATTTTGTCTATATTTCTCTTCCATTGCCACTTCTACTGTTTCTCTAACGAATAAGAAAAAAAAAAAGAAGAAGAAGAATGCACACCTTAGTTCTCAGTTTTGGAAATATTAGTGGTAATCCTCAGAATTTTGCTAATTCACTAGCTCTGTATCTGGGGACTAGGACTAAATAAAGTTGCTAAATCATTCAATGCCTCTTCACTCTGAAATCTTCAGTTTCTTTCCCTGACCATCATCTTTTAAGCTTATTGCATCTGATAACATTATTCTTTCTTAGTTGGTGCTGATTATTTTTATTAGTTTTTATTATTTTGTACTCATTTCAAGTATCAGGGGAAGAAAATTCTATTAGTTAAACTCAATCCATTATTTTAATTTAGATGTACTCAGAGTTTTCAAATACCATAGGGGTTAAGTTTGAATTTTCTAATACCATGGGGTTAAATAAAATAATTTTCTAATACCATGGGCATTGGACTACTACCTGGGTGTCTATGAAAATAAGTGAGTTCTAGCCAGTCCAGTTTTTTATACCAAGTCCTGACTTTCACTGTCCCAACAGTTCCATGTTAAAGGTACAGTATTTTCTTGATTAGCACACTTAAGTTATTGACTGGCTAAATGATGATTACTCAGACATTCATATAATATGCTGTAAACATTAGACTCAGAATAAGGAAAAGACCTGTATATATGACTTTTCATTTGTGCCTGATGTGCAAAATACTGCTAAACCAAGTTGTAAAGAATAAAACCAATTAATTTACAGGGATTTAAGGAGGTATCTCCTTGAAAAATCATTTAATAAAAAGGTATAAGGGTACTTATAATGACTTACTTAAAGTGCTTAATAAATTAAAAAGGAAATTAAAAAATTACTTGAAACAAATGAAAATGGAAACATAACATGCCAAAACCTATGAGATACAGCAAAAGCAGTACTGAGAGGAAATTTTATAGCAATGAGCACCTACATCCAAAAACTAGAAAAACTTCAAATAAGCAACATAAATATGCATCTTATGGGATTAGAAAAGCAAGAGTAAATCAAAATTAAAATTAGTAGAAGAAAAGAAAAGGATTAAAAAAGATTAGAGCAGAAATAAATGAAATTGAAACCAGGAAACTACAAAATATCAAGGAAATGAAAAGTTAATTCTTTGAAAAGATAAACAAAATCAACAAACCTTTAGCTAGACTAAGAAAAAAGAGAGATGACTCAAATAAATAAAATCAGAAATTTTTAAAAAAGGAGATGTTACAACGAATATTGCAGACATTCAAAGGGTCTTTAGAGACCACTATGACCAACAAATGCCAATAAATTGAGAAAAAATGGATAAATTCCTAGATGCATATATATAATCTACCAAGATTGAACCACAAAGAAATAAAAAACCTGAATAGATCAATAACAAGTAATGAGACGGAAGCTGTAATAAAAAGTCTCCCAGCAGCTAGGCCCAGTGGCTCACGCCTGTAATCCCAGCACTTTGGGAGGCCGAGGCGGGTGGATCATTTGAGGTCAGGAGTTGGAGACTAGCCTGGCCAACATGGTGAAACCCCATCTCTACTAAAAATACAAAAACTAGCTGGGCGTGGTGATGGGTGCCTGTAATCCCAGTTACTTGGGAGGCTGAGACAGCAGGATCACTCAAACCCAGGAAGTTGCAGGGAGGCGAGATCACGCCACTGTACTCCAGCCTGGGCGAGAAAGGGAGACTCTTATCTCAAAAAAGAAAGTATCCCAGCAAAGAAAAGCCCAGGGCCCAATGGCTTCAGTACTGAATTTTAGCAAACATTTAAAGAGAACTAATAGCAATCCTACTAAAACTATTCCAAAAATAGATAAAGAGAGACACTTTCAAACTCATTCTACAAGGACAGTATTACCAATACCAAAACCAAACAAAGAAAACTGTAGGCCAATATCTGTAATGAAAATTGATGCACACATCCTCTACAAAATACCAGCAAACCAAATTCAACAACATATTAAAAAGATCATTCACCACGACAAAGTAGGATTTATCCCAAGGATATAAGAATGGTTCAACATACGCAAATCAATCAATGTGATACATTATATCAACAGAATGATGGACAAAAATCATATGATCATTTCAACTGATGCTTACAAAGCATTTGATAAAATTCAACAACCCTTCATGATAAAAACTCTCGAAAGACTGGGTTTGGAAGAAACATATCTCAACACAATAAAGGCCAAATATGACAGACCCACAGTTACTATCATTCTGAATGGGGAAAAAAACCAAGAAAGCCTTTCCTCTAAAATTGGGAACAACACAAGGATGTCTACTTTCACAAGTTGCTCAACATAGTACTGGATGTCCTAGCTAGAGTAATCAGACAAGAGAAAGAAACAAAAGGCATCCAGATTAAAAAGGAAAAAGTAAAATTATCCTTGTTTGCAGATGGTATGACCTTTATATGGAGAAACCTAAAGACTCCACCAAAAAAACTATTAGAACTGATAAACAAATTCACTGAAGTTGCAGAATACAAAATCAACATACGAAAATCAGTAGCATTTCTACATGCCAACAGCAAACACTCTGAAAAAGATATCAAGAAAGTAATCCCATTTACGGTAACAACAAATAAAATAAAATACCTAGAAAGAAACTTAAAGAAGTGAAAGATCTCTACAATGAAAACTATAAAACACTGATGCAAGAAATTGAAGTGGACAAAAAAAATGGGAGGATTCCATGTTTACTGATTGGAAGAACCAATATTGTTAAAATATCCAGACTACTCAAAGCAATAATTTACAGACTCAACACAATCCCTATCAAAATACTAATAACATTCTTCACAGAAATAGAAACAAAAAAATCCTAAAATTTACATGGAACCACAAAAGAGCCAGAATAGCCAAAGTCATCAAAGAGAACAAAACTGGAGGAATCACACTTGAATTGTACTACAGAGCTACAGTAACCAAAACAGCATGATATTGGCAAAAAACCAGACACACAGAGAGCAGTGAAACAGAAAAGAGAACTAGAACCAAAACACTAAATCCACACATGTACAGTGAACTCACTTTCAACAAAGATTCCAAGAACACACAGTGAGGACAGGACAGTCTTAATAGATGGTGCTGGGAAAACTGGATATCCATGTGCAAAAGAATGAAACTAGACCCCTATCACTCTCCACATACAAAAATCAAATCAAAATGGATTACTCTATAGACGTATAGAGTCTATAAGTCTTAAATCTAAGACCTCAAGCTAGGAAACTACTAAAAGAAAACACTGAAGAAATTCTATAGGACATTGGTCTAGGCGAAGATTTCTTGAGTAATACCCCACAGGCAGTACCAACTAGAGCAAAAATGGACAAACGGGATCACATCAAGTTAAAAATCTTCTGCACAGCAAAAGAAACAGTGAACAAAGTGAAGAGACAACCTACAGAAGGGGAGAAAATATTTGTAAACTATCCCCCTTCACTGATCATCAGAGGAATCCAAAATAAAAAACTACAATGATATATCATCTCACCCCAGTTAAATTGGCTTATCTCTAAAAGACAGGCAATAACAAATGCTGTCAAAAATGTGGAGAAAAGGGAACCCTCGTACACTGTTGGTGGGAATGTAAGTCAATAAAACCACTATGGAGGAAAGTTTGGAGGTTCCTCAAAAACCTAAAAATAGAGCTACTATACAATCCAGCAATCCCACTGCTGGGTGTATACCCAAAAGAAAGGAATTAACACATCAAAGAGATATCTGCACTGCCATGTTTACTGCAGCACTGTTCACAATAGCCAAGACTTGGAAACAACCTAAGTGTCCATCAACTGAAGAATGGATAAAAAAAATGTAAGCCACCTGTATTCCCAGCACTCTGGGAAGCTGAGGTGGGTGGATCTCCTGAGACCAGGAATTCATGAACAGGCTGGGCAACATAGTGAAACTCCATCTCTAGAAAAAAATACAAAAAATTAGTCGAGCATGGTGGTGCACACCTGTGGTCTCAGCTACTTGGGAGGCTGAGGTGGGACCAGTTGAGCTTGAGAGTTCAAGGCTTCACTGAGCCATGATTGTGCCACTGCATGCCAGCCTGGGCGACAGAGTGAGAATCTGTCTCAAAAAAAAAAAAAAGTGGTACATATAAAAAATAGAGTAAAAAAAAGAATGAAAAAACATAAATAAAAAGATCCTGTCATTTGCAACAACATGCATTGAACTGGAGGACATTATGTTAAGTGAAATAAGCCAGGCACAAAAAGATAAACTTCCCATGTTCTCACTCATTTGTGGGAGCTAAAAATTAAAAACCTGAAATCATGGAGACAGAGTAGAATGATAGTTACCACAGGCTGGGAAAGGCATAGGGTTGGGAAGAGTGAGGACAGCTAATGGGTATAAAAATATAGATAGAATGAATAAAATCTAGTATTTCATAGCACAACAGGGTGACTACAATCAACAATAATTTATTATACATTTTTATAGAGTATAATTGGAATGTTCATAACATAAAGAAATGATAAATACTGGAAGTCATGGATATCCCATATAGCCTGATGTGATTATTACACATTCTATGCCTGTTATCAAAATATCTCATGTACCCATAATATACACACCTATTATGTACCCATAAGAATTTTTAAAAATAAATAAATAAAGTGCTTGCAAATTGGGGTAAGAAAGTGGCAGAAAACATTCGCTAAAGGGTCATAACAAAACCAACAAAATCATGAAGGTTCAGGAAGAACCTTCTGGTTTCCTTTGTGGGAAATTTATTTGACCATCATAAACAACACTCCTGATACGCTACAGTAGGAAATAAAAGTTGAGGACCTAAAATGAGTGTGTTCATGAACCATTTCCAAATTGGTTTCATAGACTTTTGTGATCATAAGAGCATCTATTTCTATTTAAGAATGAGGAAACTAAAATCTGAGTTAATTTACTCCGTATAATAATGACATGGATATTTCATAAGCAAGTACATCAAAATTCTAAGTTCTCTAATATTTTCTACCTTTGAAATGCTCGTTTCAAGATATTTCCAGTGTAGATCACATATTCTTTCTGTGACTAAAAACCACTATATGACAAAAGAGCAAAAGTAACAGAGTAATAAGGTAATCAGCTGCTAAACTACTTTTCCATAAGAACTTTGGTAGTAAATATTGGCAGCATTTTTTTGTTGTTCCAACAAATACTCTACATGGCTATGGTTCAGTTGTATACCTGGTCAAACTAATCATTTTCATACTTCATTTTATAAAGAGTATTGTAAAACATAAGCAATGCTTTCCTTTCTTGATTGCCATTTATTAATCGATTCAGAGCTGTATAGACTAAGCCAGCTCTACTGTTAAGTAATGGAAGCAATGTAATTATAACCTCATTAGTATTTAACCATGGTTTTCCAAACTGTTATAAAATATTTCATGGTAGTTATGAGATCTTGGATAAGTTGCCTTCTTACAATTTTGGTTTCCACATCTGTAAATGAGACTGCATTAGATGATCTCTGTTCTATTTCCCAAAACTTTCTGAATTCGTCTATACATTTCGTAGTAATTAGTTGAGCCTTAACATTTTCTTTAAAAAAAACTATCATTACTATCATTTCTCAGAGAGTTTTTTTCATTTTGATTTAATTTTAAGAAAATCCAATTGGATTGTTTATAACACCAAGGATAAAATGCTTGAGAGAATGGATAACCCCATCCTCCATGATGTGATTATTATGCAATGCATGCTTATTTATGTATCCTATAAACATATACACCTACTATGTACCCACAGAAGTTACAAACAACAAAATTTAAAATAATAAAAGTAAATAGAAGAAAATAAAACTCTAAGCCCTTTCCTGGTAATATTTAATGTACTTCACTGTCAGTGATTTTTCCTTATGTGATGTCTTACATTCTTTTTTTTTTCAGATAGAGTCTCATTTTGTCGCCCAGGCTGGAGTGAAGTGGTGTGATCTCCACCTCCCAGGTTCAAGCGATTCTCTTGCCTCAGCTTCCCGAGTAGCTGGGATTACAGGTGCACGCCACCATGCCCGGCTAATTTCTGTATTTTTAGTAGAGACGGGGTTTCACCATGTTGGCCAGGCTGGTCTCAAACTACTGATCTCAAGTGATCTGCCTGCCTTGGCTTCCCAAAGTGCTGGGATTACAGGCGTGAGCCACCATGCCTGACCCACTTTCTTATTCTATTTGAAATGGAGACAGAGAAATTGAGTCCCCCAAAATATGACTTATTTTTAAATCAAAATATTAAAGTTTGTCAGTATCCCTAGCAAGAAAAAAAATTTTTTGATATGTTACATTTCTGTTTCTACCCAAGTCCAAAGGATAGATTTTAAAAATCTTATCCCTTGATTGCAAATACTTATATTAATATGACAAAGAATGGACAAATCTTATTCACAGAAAAATTTTATGAAACTCGATGTATTCCACAAGCATTAATTGCTAACAATTATTAATAACCAATAGAAAGAAAAGGTATTAATGAATAAACTAAACGGGTGTAGGGTATGTAGATGAAATAGGTATTAACTAAAAGCTTTGCTAATTTGAACTAAATTTCCAAACGAAAAAATAAAGGGCATACAAATTACTGTTCTCTTTTTTGTTGTATCAAGATGAATATTTGACAATTTAAGGATGATTATGTTTATATAAAAATCTTGTTTAATGAATTAATGAATTCCCAACCATACCATAGTGTCTGGATCATAGTAGATACCCAATAAATAAAAGTATGCTAAACAAATAAGTTAAAGCCAAATTTCCTTTTGAAAAATAAGGCCAATAAAAATTGCTTGAAAACCCATTATTGATTACTTATAGGCACAGATGTTTCATATGAGGACAAGAAAACTTAGTTCAAACTAAATGAAGAAAGAACAGGAACAGTTCTAGTCAAGAGCAATGTAAAATGCTCTCAGCTCAATCTACAATTAATTATACTCTGCATTATATCTTCAGACAGAGGCAATTTTAAAATCGCATATCTTGAGATTCAGTTTAAGATATAGAAATGTAAATAAGAAAGCCTTATCTTCTTTATTTTCCACATCACTCATTCAACAGATATTTATTGAACACTTACAATAGCAAGTGCTTATTTCTTTCCCTTTTTTAGGTCCAGTGATTAAGCAAACCAGAAACAGATTAGTCAAGACTGTATAAAAGGAATGTCGCTGTATGTCAACTGTCATAACTCATTTTCCATTTAATTCCTATTGTGTCATGTACAATGTTTACAATATTTACAATACCCAGCTCAGCTGTAAATGTATTTATTTCTTCTAAAAATAAAACAGTGTTTGCTATTTTCATGCCATGCACTAAATTGTACCTTAATTTTTTTCTCTTGCATTGACTTACAGATGCGTTCTCTTAGGGGTTTTATCGAATTATTCACTTGTGTGGGAGACCTATGCCAAAAAAAAAAAAAAAACAGCAAAAATTTATTGCTTTGTTTGGAATGTTTGTTTCCCTCCCAAATTCACAGTGAAACTTAATTCCCAATACAATATAGTTTTTCCTCAACTTATGATGGGGTTACCTCCAGATAAACTCATCACAAATTGAAAATACCATTAAGTCAAAAGTGCATTTAATACATCCAATCCACTGAATACCATAGCTTAGCCTAGCCTATCTTAAACACGGAATTAACTGGAATTAGTACATTGCAATATCTGTTGGGCAAAATCATCAGGCAACACAGTAGAGTATCAGTTGTTTACCATCATGATCATGTGGCTGAGTACTGTGGTTCACTGCTGCTTCCCAGAATCATGAGAGAATACTGGTCCGCATATTGCTAGCTCAGGAAAAGATCCAAATTCAAAATTAGAGGCCCAGTTTCTACTGAGTGTGTACAACTTTCACACAGTTGTAAAGTTGTGTGAATGTAAATCACAAGTCAAACCATCATAAGTTTGGGACCATCCATGGTGTTAAGAGGTGGGGCCTCAGGGTGATTAAATCATGAGGACTCTGCCATCATGAACGGGATCAGTGCCCTTATGAAAGGGTTTGTGGGAGCAATTTTGCCCTTCAGTCTTCCCAGCCACATGAAAACCCAGCAAGAAAATACCATCTATGGTGCAGAGGCCCGCATCAGACACCAAATCTGCTGGTGCCTTGATCTTAGACTTGGGAAACAAATTTCAGTTATTTACAAACTATCTAGTCTGGAGTGTTTTAACAGCCTGAACAGATGAAGACACTTACAAACAAAAGTGGCTTTTAAACTACTACCTGCCCCTCCTCTACCCAAAAGCACAGTTATAGGATAAAGGACAACTAAATCTACTTGTTTATAATACAGCCATGTGCTGCATAACAACATTTTGGTCAACAACATGCCACATATTTGACAGTGATGCCATAACATTATAATGAAGGTCAAAAATTCCTATTATGTAAATACTTACTTTATGTTACTATTTCCTTATACTATTTAGTACAATAACATACTGTACAGGTTTGTAGCCTAGGTGTGTAATAGGCTATACCATCTAGGTTTGTGGAAGTACACTCTATAATGTTCACATGACAAAACTACCTAACGATGCCTTTATCAGAATGTATCCCCATCATTAAACAGTGCATAACTGTACTTTATAAAAGTGTCAGTATTTCTATTCTGAGAATCCTAAATATTAATGGTTTGCTTAGTTACTTAATCCAGTAACTAAACGTTACATGAGCTTCTACTATTTGTAAGGCACTATTTAAGATATTGTAAAGAATAGAAAGTTGACTCATTTATTGACCCTATATTCAGGCATCCTGAAGTCTAAGTAAGGAACATAAGAAATCCACATAACTGAAATTCAAAATAGTGCGGGAATTCAAAAGAGAAAAACATAGAAATAGGAAGGTCAGAGAAGGTAAAATGGAGGAGACCCACCCTATAGTTTTGGATTCAGACCAACTTGAATACCTTAATAAATTAATCACTTTTGGCTTAACAGAGCCAGAGTTAGAACTCCCTTGACTCAAATGACTACTAAGCAAGAATAAAAGATTGGCTACCCTAAGAAAGAATAGTTGACAACCTTAAATTGATATACCTTATTGTCCTTAATTTTATCATTTCAGTGTAGACCACTGAAAATTTACTTTACCACAGACCAGTGTGCACAATGACAATTAGAAATGCGAATGCAGAATCCAAACTGTAAACAATAGCAATGTGTTCACTGACATGATTAAGTATAGAAAACCTTTTCTTTTCTTTCTTTTTTTTTTTTTTTTTAAGAGAACAGGGTCTTGCTCTGTCGCCCAGGAGAGAGTGCAGTGGTGCAATCATAGTTCACTGTGGCTTCGAGCAATCCTGGGCTCCCAAGTAGCTGGGACTACAGGCATGCACCACCTCAGGCTCCCAAGTAGCTGGGACTACAGGCATGCACCACCTCAGGCTCCCAAGTAGCTGGGACTACAAGCGTGCACCACCACACTGGATAATTCTTTTTTATTTTTGCAGAGATAGGATACTGAGGCATAGGAGAGAGTACATGAAGCAATCATGAAGCCAGATTTCAATAAAATAGCTCCAGTAGAAAATAGAAGAGATCAAACAGTAGGATAAGTTTGCGACAATTCTCTACAGTGTACTAAATACAATTTAAAATGGTTGTTCTAAAAATTTTAATGTTTCTCAAAGTGAACGTCCACTTAATTAAAAATATCAACAACCTACTCAATGACTGACCTAATCATTAAAACTGGAGAGCATCTGCTATAGATGAAACTGCATCACCCATATGTGTGTGTGTGTGTGTATGTGTATAATATATATAATATATATAATTTATAATATATTATATATTATATATAAGCCAAATATATATAATATATATAATACATATATATACAAACACATACATATAGAAGCCTTAACTCCCAAATGTGACTGTATTTGGAGATATGGCTTTTAGGAGGTAATTAAGATTAAATGAGGTCACATGGGTGGGATCCGAATCTAATAGGACTGATGGCCTTATAAGAAGACTACAAAGAGATCTCTCTCCATGTGCTTCTACTAAGGAAGGACATGTAAGCACACAGCAAAAAGGCAGTCATCTGCAACCCAAGGGGAAAGCCCTCACCAGTCCTGACCATGCTGGTACCCTGATCTCCAGCTTCCAGCCCAAAGAGAAAATAGGTTTCTGTTGTTTAAGCTACCCAGTCTATAGTATTTTGTTATGCCAGCCTGAGTAGACGAAGACAGCATCAATGTCTTACACACAATACCAGCATTCATTTGGTAAATATTTTTCTTCATAATTTGAGGGAGAACCAGGAGCTGTCAATTCCAGTGTAAGTTTGGTGTATGTGCTCTCTCTTATTCTAGGCAGACTAGCAGTCCTGGGAGCATAGGCCTCAGGCTTTAGGAAAGACAGCCTTGCTAATTGCTAACATACCTCACTTGGGCAAATTACTTAATATCTCTCAAGTCTCTAATCCTTCACTTATAAAGTGGAGCCTCTAATTCTTCACTTAAGAACATGGTGGTTGGGAAGGCTAAAATAATTTAACTGAAAACATTTAGCAAAATTCTTGACACATAGCAAAGGAAAGAAATATTTTCAAAGCAAAACAAGAACTAAAAACATTGAAACCAAAGACATCTCTCATGCTGTACACTCATAAAATACTACTTATTTTATATATAACCTCTTTGAATTCAAATGTTCAATCTCTCTTTAATTAACTTTTATTTTCTTTCTTCACAATGTCTGTAGTTTCTAAGTTTCCTACCATAAGCATACATTTCTTTTATAATTCTCCAGAGTTAACATTTATAATACAATAACTTCCACATTACTTACCTAAAAAGTGTAAGAATAGAAGTTCCATTATGATGAATTGTGTTTTCCTCATCATATAAAAGCTCTGCTTTGTTTTTGGTAGGAGCACTAGCTGCTTCTTCATCCAAAAGAACTAATAAGGTTTTCACAGTATCTCTGCCACAGTATGCAGTGCCATGGTTTATGGCATGAGATTTTGGCTAAGAAAAAAAATAATTTTAAGTAAATGTAATAATCACCCCAGCTGGGTGAATGGCCATACTTTTCAATTCCCTGTGGCACTGGCCTCTTTCATCTATTGTTAAAGTAATAAAACATCAGCTATAAGAAGTGGCTGTAAGGCATGTGACCGTTTTTCCTTAAGCCATGCTATAATCAACTTTACCAATTCCAGACGCACAAAAATAATATCATCAGAAGAAGACATTAGGTTCTGGTCAAAATAACATTAGGCTTCGAGTCAGAAAAATTTAGCCACTATCTAGGTATGTGACATCACCCCATGGCTCAACATCTCTATTTTTTCTCTCTTATGCCAAAGAAGTATGAGGTTTTGGCCATCTGAATACAGGCCCCATGGGTGACTGTAAAGATCAAATGCAAAAATGAAAAGCTAGTTGACATTTATTCATTCAATAATCATTGATAAGTATATATTATGTCCCAAGCACTGTGTTTAAAGCTAAGGCTCCAAAGGTGACAACCACTGCCTTCAAGGAACCCATAGTTTCCTTGATAAGATAAATAAGTAGCTGACAATTGCATTACAGAATGCTAAGTGCTATTTCTAATAAGTGTATGCACAGTGCAGTAGGAGTACAAAAGAAGTGACCAATGTACCCTGGCATCAAAGATGATTCCATAGAGGAGGAGGCATTCAGAGGAAGAAGAGAGCATGGTACTTTCAGGGACCAGGTAGCATGGCATGGCTGAAGAATAAGGTAAAAGGGAGGAAGTGATATGAGATGAGCCTGGGAAACTTTGTATATCATGCCAAGAAGTTACAAGCCAGTCTGTTACAGAGGAAAAATCTCTTGCTTTATTCAGCAAGGAAGTAAAATGATCCTATTTAGATTTTAAAGAATCAACGATGGCAATGTGTAAAACATATTGTGAGATATGAATGTTATCAAATCTGGAGACAGGTCACAAATTAAAGACTACAGTAGACCAGTTTAGAAGTAGAGAGTTCTGAACTAAGATAGTAGTAATAGAGATAAAGCAGATTAAAAAGGGAAAGTTGAAAAAAACTTCATGACTAGATAGAATAAAATAAAATACATAATAATAAAATATTATCTATAGATACATGTAAGCACAAACTCTGAAGGCATTTCTGGCTGGATTTGATACCAACTTCTTAGTCATATATCCTGTATAGCTCTGGAGAAGGTGCTGGACCTCTCTACTTAAACTCCCTGATGAAATAGAGGCAATGATAATGCCTAACCCAAAGGGTTGGTGGACATTATACCTAAATATCAAAGCTACATCTTCTGGGACATCTGTTGGAAGCTGTGCCAGTTTCTTCGGCTTTCATCAGTATCGTCTTGGCCTTCTTTCTCTCTTGGCAGACTCGGGCTACCAGGTGAACTATAATGTATATAGCTCCACTGGAATTATAACAAATTGCCTATCACAATCTGGTGCTTCACACATATTTTTCATTAGTACCAGAGAATTCCGTACTGCTTAATAGTAACTTCATGAGTACTATTTGATCATATTTTCCAAAGATCTCTGATTTGGTTGAAAACACGAAATTAAGAACAAGACTTTTGGTATCTTTATTTCTTCTGCCAAGAAATGGAAACAATTGATGTTGTTAATTATTTGAGCTGACAGATCCTGATTGATATTTACAGTAATAACCTGGTTGTCATTTGAGCCAAACTATTCACCAGGAAGTGTTAACACCCATGAAACACACAGGGCAACAACCCTGAATCTACCCCACCTTCAAAGTAAATCTAAAAACAAGCATTGTTATAGAAAAATAGCTAAAAGTGGTCCTAGAGGGCTGTGAGTGAATGAATGAATGAATGATAAATAATAAAAATTAAGCAAAAGTCTTTCTTCATACACTGGCTACCATAATCACACCTAATAAAAAGGGGCTGTCAGAAAAATTGAAGAAACTGCAATAAATGAACTATACTACTCTAAAATTCTGTTCTAAAAACACAGTAGTCAATTTCTCTTATAATTCTGTGGGTTAGAATCTATTCTATTTAATTATCTGTGTAAAAAAATTAAGAGTAAGTAAATGTTCTGGAAATATATGGTTTAAAAATTGCCAGGTACAGGTTTCAGTTGGCTGAGAATGGAGGTAGAAAATAAGAGACAGAGATTTATAAAAGAGAAGTAAACTGCTGAATGGAAGCAATTTCTAACAGGACTGCTGTCCTAATACAAGGCTTAGTATTAAAGTCAGAAAAAAAAGGCTCTTATTTTATGTCTGAGTAAATGGGAAAGTAATTGCTTATAAGAATATTTCGGCCAGGCGTGGTGGCTCACACCTATAATCCCAGCACTTTGGGAGGCTGAGGTGGGCAGATCATGAGGTCAGGAGTTTGAGACTAGCCTGGCCAACATAGTGAAACCCCATCTCTACTAAAAATACAAAAAATTAGCCAGGCATGGTGGCAGGCGCCTGTAATTCCACCTACTCCGGAGGCTGAGGTGAGAGAATCGCTTGAACCCAGGAGGTGGAGATTGCAGTGAGCCAGGATCGTGCCACTGCACTACAGCCTGGGTTACAAGAGTGAAACTCCGTCTCAAAAAAGAAAAAAAACAATATTTATAGAAAAACACCAAAAAACACCTTAATATCCATCAAGAATTATAAGTTTTTAGTACTAAAAGGGATACCAGAGATTACCCTATGCCTTACTTTAACAAATTCAGAAATTCGGCCCAAATATGTGATAATTTACCCAAGTTGAACATATAATCCTACATAATCCTATTGAGAAACTTAAATTTTCAACATCATTTTAGAACACAGGAAACACACTCTTCTGACTTAAGTAGCAATAATAAACCATTTCTACAATAAATAGAAGAGATAATGATTTGTAAAAAAGGATAATGAAAAATAAAAAGCTCATTACCCGAGCAGGACTGATGTCAGTGGTGCTAACAGCTACAACACCTTCTTGAGAATTGATAATATTTTTAATCCTCAAATCCAAATCCTGAGCAACTTCCTCTATTGCTTTGTAAAAAGGATCCCTGCTGTTCCGGCCTTTAATCAGCTGCATCTTTATCACTGACAGTATTTGCCCCCCTGCAATGCTGAAAGTAGAAATAAGATTGCCTCTATAAAAGTATTGCAAATGACAATATGCTTACAGACTTGAAAATATAATTTTCAGAGCTAATCAACACTTTTCAAAGAATATAGCTTTGATCTTATAAATCAAACAGTTAAAGCATTTAAGAAAAAGATGAGGACCATTAGAAACAAAATTTAAAAGTTTGTCTAAAAGCAAGTAATTTCAATAAGTTTCTTCTTCCTTGATTTGAAAGCTGAAGGGAAATAATTTAGTTATATGTGAAATATAACAGGTTTGGAAGTGGTTGTATACATTCAAAATATTTAAAATACATACCTTTAGATACAACTAAAATAACAAAAACAGTTACCTCTCATCGAATACCTAGACTCTTACATTCATTTAATCTTAAAACCAATTCAGTAACTTGGTATTATTATCCCTAAATCACAAAAGAGAAAATTGAGTCCCATAAAGGTTAAATGGTTTGTCCAAGAACACATGGTGTTCTGTGTGAGGGAAGAGACAAGGAGGAAGGAAACTGATCTGAAAAACGTGATATTGCATTCTAATAAGTAAAAGCTTATTATATGGAAGAGGAAACTAAGCAAGTTAGTACTGACCTAAAGCAAACAAGAAACTGGACCAACTATGGCCAACAGATAAGTATTTTTAAAAACCAGAAATTGATATTTCGTTATACCACACCTAAATCTAAGAGTTTGGGTTGCAGCTTCTGCTCTAAAAGACAAATGTGAGAAACATGTAAGAGGAAGGATTCTGGTCCATTTTAAGGAAGAAATGAGGTGTGTCCAATAGAAGAGGATTCTCTTTTAAAGCCAGGCAATCCCATCCCTAGAGGTATCACTGGAAAGGCTGCACAATGCCAAATGAGAAACTGGTGTAGTCTGACTACAGACCTTGAAGTCAGGCTGCCTGAGCCCACATCACAGCTCTGCCACTTTCAACCTTGGGTATGCTATTGAACTTCTCTTTTGTAGAGGCATAAAGGAAATTATGAAATGAAGTTTTCACTCTCGCTGCCTTATTGCCAGATTGTATGTTTTACAGAAATGCCAGGTTCCCTAACAAGCTAGAAATATTTAAATAGCTGGTCCAGATAGAAGAGGAAAGTTAGAAGAAAACTGCAGAGAGACTTAGTGTATGATGACAATGTATTTTCCTGATCATCAGACTCATATCCAGCATTTGTTTAAAACATCAACTCCAGATCCCATCCTATGGAATTACAATCTCCAGAGAAGAGCACTGAATGTTTGCATTGTTTTAAAAGTACCACAGGTGATTCTTATGATTAGGCAAGGGTGAGAAAAAAGTCATGAAAAAATCAGCTCCTTGAGAAAGCAATCATATTTTACTAATCTTCATACTGTCAGTTTACATTTGGTACACAGAAGAGATGATTGATGTATGTTTGTTGAATACATGAATACTATCACGCGCAACAATCTAAAGTTTTTAATAGTAAGAGAAATGATATATATTTTACTATTCATATTATTATCTGCAATACAAAAGTACGTAGGCGGTGTCTACTTACACAATGGCATACTAGATACCCTGAAGAACATATCACTGAATAGACAAAAATCTTCACGTACCACCCAATCTCTCCCTCAAAAAGAAACCAACCAGACCTGGCATTAAGTTGAAAGCTGTGCATAGTAAGCCAGCAGGATATCATCCTGAGGACAAACATCTCTAGTAACACTGTGATCAGGATACAAAGCTCGGGGCTAGCAGCAAGGTGGAAGAGGACAAGCAGGGACTTTCACGTTCAGTCTGAACCTTTCAAGGGAGAATAAGCTAGTATGGTTTTTACTAGATTTATTCTATGTATTTTATATTTTTGAAGCTTTTTTTTTTAAATCCTTCTGTTTAGTAATGATACAGAAATCCAACTGCATTTTGTTTATTGGCTGTGTCCAGCAACACTCTTAAACTGTACTGCCAATTGTAATGATTTGCCTTTAGATTCTTGGAGTTTTCTATATAATTAGTCATATTATCATCAAATAGAATTTTATCTTTTCAATTGTTATATCTATTTCTTTTTGTCTTACTGTATTGAATTGGACATCTCATGCTATGTTGAAAAGAAATGATGACAGCAGGTACTCTTGTCTTATTCTTAAGCAGAATGCTAAAACATTTTAACATTAACTAGGTTTTTATAGAAACACTTTTGTCAAATTAAAGCCCTTATTCTTAGTTTATTTTTACACTGAGGGATTCGCCCTGTAGAGTGGGTATGTGTTTCCTATTTATCTCCCCATGCGGGTCAGTTCCTGGGCTAAAAGCTGGCTTCCCTTCTTGACTTGCCTCTTTGGCTTTCCTCCTTCACCTATTTTTGACCTGTATTTTCATTACATTTGCCTACTTACCAATGCATTTAAGAAGCATTTTTGAAATATACTATCCAACATTATTAATTATTTTCAATGGAAGAATCAATCTGGGGGCCTAGTCTGCCATACTTCTGTAATCAGAAGTCTGAGTAGACCCTAGGAATTCTTTCACATATATGAGGACTTCGTTTTTCAGCTGTGAACTGGATGAAATGTAGCCAAAATGAAAACATAATTAACATTATATGTTTTTCCTGGGAATTAATCTCTAATAGAAAAGAGTTTTGGAAAAGATTCAAATGGTTAATGAAATCTGCAAGTGTCTTAGTGCCAATTATAAGAAGAAAAAATATGCTTCAAATGATATTAGGAAAGTCACCTTCGACCTCTTTTTCTCATTCCTTCTACAAGACAAAAATGCTAAATTTTAAAGATGATGTAATTCACTGGCTGAATTGTATTTAGGAAAAAATAAGACTTCTATTTCAGAGACTTGCCACGGTCAACATTTTGAACCCATGGCAAAATACCCCAAACAGTAGTGCTCTGACTACTCTATTACTATATACTCACTTCTAGAGCCACCATTAGGTTGGCTTCTAATATCTGTTCAGCAACACAGTGGCTTAATTCAAATCCTTGCTTCTAGAGCCTAGAAATTCCAGAAGTTTTAACTAAAATGACATCAGGATATTTATGCTGTTCACTGGCAATACAAAAATGAATAAAATCTTTCTCTTTAAGAGCTCACAAGTGATTATGATACAATGAACTACTGAAAGTATAGACAAGTTTGAGTGGGGAAGTAGAGAGAAGGAGGAGGTATTCAGGAGTGCTTCCCAGAAGATATATTATGGCGAATCTGGATAAACATTAATAGGAGAATTTAGATGAGAAAGAGGCAAACTGAGCTCCTAACTCCTAACTGCATCACACCAGTGCCCTAGGGCAGAAAGAGAAACACGAGGCTGCTGATGAAAAGCACAACCGAATCCCCAAGCTTGTACCAAAATAAAGTAACTGGAAGAGAACACTAAGCAATAATACAGGCAAATGATTGGTAATACTTTAATGTAATTACTGACTATCTTCACTTTCCTAAATAAAGTGACTGCTTTTTCCATACCACACTCAAGAATTTGATAACTATTTGTTGAAGTAAATTTCACCTTTAAAAATTAAATGTAATCAAAGGTGCCACATAAAATGTATGAAAAGTATTTCTTAAATATTTTAAACAAGAAAAATGTTAACATTAGGAGATTAGACTTAATAATTTCAATGAGATTTAACACTCCATACATGTATATTTAGTCCAATATACATAGTTATGTGCTGTATAACAACATTATGGTTAGCAACAGACCACATATACGATGGTAGTCCCATAATATTATAATGGAGCTGAAAAATTCCTATCGCCTAGTGATGTAACATCGTAGTATCATAGCTCAACATATCACTCACATGTTTGTGGTGATACTTGTGTAAACAAACCTACCGTGCTGCCAATCATATAATAGTATAGTGCATATAATTATGTTTAATACGTAATACTTGGTCATTATAATAAATGACTATCTTACTGGTTTATGTATTTGCTATACCTTTTATCATTATTTTAGAGTGTACTCCTTCTACTTATTAAGAAAAAAAAAAACACTAACTGTGAAATAGCCTCAGGCAGGTCCTTCAGGAGGTATTCCTGAAGAAGGTGTTGTGACTATAGGAGATGACACCTCCAGGGGTGTTATTGCTCCTGAAGATCTTCCAGTGGGACAAGATGTGGAGGTGGAAGACAGTCATATTGATAATCCTGACCCTGTATAGACCTAGGCTAATGTGTATGTTTGTGTCTTAATTTTAAACAAAAAAGTTTAAAAAGCAAAAAAAAAAAAAATTTAAAGAGAGAAAAGCATATAGAATAAGGATACAGAGAAAAAAATTTGTACAGCTGGACAATGTATTTGTGTTTTAAGCTAAGTGTTATTACAAGAGTCAAAAAGTTTCAAAATTTTAAAAAATTCATAGTCCAAAAAGTTTAAAGTTCACAAAGTTAGAGCAAGCTAAGAGTAATTTATTCTTGAAGAAAGAAAAATTTGCTCTGTAAATTTAGTGTGGTCTAGGTTTATAATGTGTATAAAGTCTACAAGACTCAACTCATCCAGAGCAACTTCAAGTGCTGCAAACTCCAGTAATGGCAAGTACCCTATGTGTATCTATGTTTATGTTTTATACTGCATTCTGAACAGGACCTTTTCAATGTTTAGATATGCTTAGCCACACAAATACCATTGTGTTACAATTGTCTACAGTATCTGATACAGTTAACAGGCCATACAGGTTTGTAGCCTAGCAGCAACAGGCTATGCCATATAGTCTGTGTGTGTGGCAGGCTATACCATCCAGGTTTGTGTAAGCACAGGCTATGATGTTTGTACAATGATTAAATTGCCTAACAATGCATTTCTCAGAGCATATTCTCGTCGTGGTGCATGACAGTATAATGTAAATGTGCATTCGAAAGTTGTGTGATAAATGTGAAATACACAATTTTCAACTTCTAAACAACAGGGAACTATTAATTGATATAACTTGAAACATCTCATTCAAGACATCTTTCAGGTGAAAGTACACTATGCATTTTATGGCGTCACCTACTGGCAAAGTGTAGAAATGCAGCCACCTATAGCTAAGATGGCCTCATGAAAAGCTGGCAGTGGGGCGATGAGTGTAAGAATCAATTCTTTTTCTTTATTTCTTCCCAGTCTGTCTATCCCACCCTTCCTTGGGCTCAAAGATTACCGTAATTTTTCTATTTTAAAATAAGTAGTATAAACTTTTCCTTAGATACAAGAGCTAAATACATTTTTATCTCTAAGTTTTAAGGTTGAGAGAGACGAGGAGGATAAAGAGGCCAGAGTGAGAGATGGACAGGAGTGACAGCATAGACAGTTTTGTGTATTATATTGAGGTTCCTGGAGTTTTATCCTGTACCAAATATGGAATCACTGAAAAGTTTTAATTATGGGAGTAACATTTAGCTGTTTCAGAAAAATCACTCTGGCAGCAATGAGGACGACAGGCCAGGGCAACTTAAGACTGGAGGCAGAATAGACAACTCGGTAGCATATGAAAAGGTCCAGGCAACAAAGGATGAAAGTCTGAAACAGTAAACACTGGAAATAAAATAGTAGCTATAGGAAGAGATGAGGAGAAAGAACATAAAATATGTGAAGTAAGAAAAAGTGACGGATCTTACTGAGTGAATGCATTTAGGATATGCCCCAGATTCTTGTTTGGGAGCTGGAGAGAGACAGGCTTCATCACTTCAGGAGGAGAAGCAGTTTTGCAGAGAAAGAAGAAAATTCAGTTTAGGACATATGAGTTGCCTGTGAGGCACCATCTTAAAGATAGCTGAGGATATGTTTCTGAAACTCAGGAAAGGTTCAAATTTCACTGAAATATAGATTTAGAAGAATTTGCATATATATAGTAGAAGAGGTCGGTGGAAAATAAGAGAATGACATCTCAGAAGTTATAGGAAAAAAGAGTTCCAGTAGGAAATGACTAAATTTGGAGACTCAAAAGAGACCACAGACTATGACAATTAGAAGATCACAAGTGACCACTGGCAGAATAGCTTCAGTAGAGGGAAAAAGTGAAGGAGTATAAATCAGTCAAGTACAGACAATCAAATAAATATTGACTGTCTATTCTGGCAAAAATTGTGCTAGGGCTAGGGAATATTAGTGAAGAAAACCAATAAACTCTCACTGAGTTTACTGTCTATTGAGAAATATACATTAAATAATTACAAAGAGGGAATCAGTAAAATAGAAAGTATTTTCTTTAAGAATTTGAGCTGTAAATGGAAGGAGAAGGAACTGGAAGGAACAGAGAAGACAGTTTATTGTTTTTTTCTTATAAGCTTATAGACTGTGGCTAAAGTACTAGTAAAGGGAGAGGTTGAAATTATAAGGTAAAATGAATAACCAGTGAAGCAATGTCCAAATGGGTTATCCACTTTCCCACCCACCATGTCTAGTTAACTCCTTCAAGTTCATCCTTCAAAATTAGGCTTAACTGTAACACCCATCCAGATAAGCATTCTTGACACCCTTATCCCTGGCTCCCACAAACCAAGTCAATTGCCCTTTCCTCTGTATACCTTCTATTAATATCTATTATGATATGCATAATGTATATGTTTTTAGTTTTTAATAATTTTACTTTTTTATTTATAGAACAAACCTATACCTACTATAGAACAAAAATAAATAAACAAATCACCACAAAAAAGAGAACAAAAATTGCTCAAGTGGACTATTCAGACACCCAATTGAAGACATTCACTATTTAGATACTCACTTCCTCAAGACCTTCTCTAAACAATACTTGTTCATTATAACCACATGAGATATCCAAAATAAATGGCTGCTAAGTTGAAGAAGTCTATTCCCTCACCCTGCATGCCTCTAAAATAAATATACTTCTACTCTGTTGACCACAACCAGAAATTCCTCCAAAAGGAATGTAATTATAACAAACCATATTGGATAGAACATACACATATATCTCTGCTCTTTCACGAAACTTCACTAAAATGACAAAAAAGCAAAAAACAAAAAAGTTTCCATCTATGAAGAAAAAGAGAATGAGAGAGGAAACAACAGCTGATGAGAGTAGAGGCATTTCATGAAAGTACAAAAAAATGAAAACAGATGGTTGAGTCATAACTAACTACCCAGAATACAAAAGCTAAAACCTAAGTAACCGCTAAGAGGAACATCAGTAAGAAGTAAACTCAGAAATTAATCAGAAATTGAAGGCAGTACTGAAGGCTATGTAAAGATGGGGTTGAAAACAGAAAAGCTAGTTGACAGTCTCTATAAGGAATATTATACCCCCATTCTCTCTCTATTCTGAGCAGTCAGGCTAGCGCTTCTCTCCCACCTCAGCATGGGAAGCAGGACTGTTCTAAAGAAACTAAGAGAGGGTCCAGACCCAGGGGCAGCAGGACTAAAAACAAAGGAATTGAGTAAGTCTACATACGGAACCGTGAGACTCAGCATCAACCTGGACCTATCTCAAATCCCAGAATATTGCTAGCCAGATTTACAGCTTTCAGAGATTAAAAGATTCCTCTGTGGAAATTTTTGGGAAAGTCCCGAAGAAAAGATCTAAAGTTACTGACATTTGGAGAGTAAGTCCCCAACAAAAGAGCCAACTGGGCAGCATGCTATAAATAAGCCCACTATACAGACCTACCAATCAGCTCTATACGGCCTCACTCTTAAATATGAAAGGACAGTTCAGAATCACCACACATTGTGGGAACACCTCTACCATGAAAGAGGGCAGAAGAAAGAAAGTAAAAAACAGAAAAGCATCCAATTTAGATAAAACAAAGACCATTCAGGAAGCAGATAACAATATTTTTACATTAAATATAATAATCTTAGAGAAATAAATGAAACATGACATAAAATCATATACAATCAAATGTGAGACTAACATAAAAATATTTGCTTACCATTTACTTTTTCTGAGAAAGCTACTTGAGCAAAATAAGGGGTTTAACAATTAAAAGTAAAGTCATAAGAGTCAGGAAACAGGCAGAGACTGTTTCACAAGGTGAGGAAGAAGGTTCATGGTTGTCACTCTGACACAGGCCCAGCAAGCAAAAGCAAAGACTGAATAAAGACAACAGGGGACTCTCCAGAAGGAATATCTTCAAGGGCAAAAAACTGCAGATGACTGTAGTATCACTTGACTTTAACAAAATATATCTATATTGCCTTACCAAAAATTTTTTTAAAATTAAATATATGATATTTCAATAGAAATGGCCCCCAATATATTATCTGGAAGTTCAGAAGATGTCACTTATTTTGTCTCTAAGTTATTTTCGAAACCCTCTTCCAAGTTTACTTCTTTGTAATGGATATCCATATGAGAAGATAGAATGCAATTCAGAATAAAACCCTGAAAAAAAAAGCCTTCTTAGAATCTTAGAATGGAATGAAGTTTCATGGAACAAGATATAGTCGTAACAGAATGGATGCCAGGGTCAGAACTGACTGTGTTCAGATCCCTACTCTGCTACTTAATATAACCTAGGGCAAGTTACTTGATGCCTGTGTTTTAATTTCTTCACCTCTAAATTAGGGATAGTAATAGTATCTATCAAGTCAGGTTGTTGTAATGATCAAATGATAATCTGAGTAAAGAACTTAGCACAATGTCTGACATATAACAAGTGTTCAATAAATATCAGCTATTTTTATTATGTTTATTTATGTTACAGGATACCAACCAAACTGACAACAATCCACCATGATTGCTAGCAAATACAATCCACTTCTGCCAAGACTTACTCACCACTTAATACACCAATATTATAAATGGGGGTCTATCAGATTTTTAAAAATCTCTTACCTCTAATGTCATATAAAAACAAATCCCAGCTGAACCAAAGATCTGCACATAAGAAAATGAAAAATAACAGAAAACAGAATAGGGATTTCATATCTTTGTTAATTTTCTTACTCATTCTTGATATCAGTTTCCTTTACGGCTAAATACATATACAGAAATTATCTGTTTGCTCATTTCCAGTCCTCAAAAATCTATTTCATCCGATAAAAATAAATGCTAACTCTCTTCTCTAATCAATTTAGTATGGACATGACTTTTGACTTTGGCAAAAACTCAGAATCACAGGCAGAAATTTAGGAGGTAAGGTCATATGATTGTAATTTATTCATACAGATTTTGTTTCTTCTCCCCACCGTTTGGTCTGATGCTTGGTCATTTCAATATCTCTTATTTCTACCCAATTCTATAAAGTTTTAAAGATAGATTAATAACATATTTGTAATATATCAAAAGTCATTACCTTGGGTTTGGTATTTCTCCAAGAATCTCATCTAATTTGTCAATGAAATTAATAAAATTAGACAATCCCTTTACATGTGCCCTTAAAGGATCTGATGGTGGTGGTGCATAACCTTTCCCTCCAAGCTCTATTGTTCTAATAAATGACGTGGCCACCTATGAATTAAAACAAATGGATAAGTTATGTCCAGTGATTTATTAAATTAAAACTGTAATTTACTTCATAAAGCTAAGTAAATCTATATAATTCTGGGTATACAGTTAAAAGGGAAGCACACTTTATGGCTCATGACACACATTGGGTCAGAAGCAAATAACCAAAGAAACAAATGCCATGCAGAATTCATGCTAGCAACTGTGGTGGCAATGACACCCAGCTGCAGATCGAGACTGAGGAGCTGAGTTAGAGGACAAATTAAGAGTTAAAGTATATTAATTAGAATGTATTATTGACTATAAATAACTCATTTATGAATATATTCTAATATAGTTGACTACTAGCTATTGAAAATGTTATATGGAACAAGGGAATTTTTAGTGTCAACTGATCTGTTGTGTTAAACAGGTGAATTGGTTGGGCAATTGAACACTTCCAAACCTCAGCCTCTCTATTTGTAAAATAAAAATATAGACTAGATAATCACTAAGTTCCATCCAGCTTTCCCATCCTGGGATCATGTATAGTTCAAAAGGCTTGTCCTTACAATGATAAAAATACATATGTGATAGCTGTACATGAGTGTTTTAATCAAAGATGTACATTTTATGTTCCAAGGTACATTTTAAGAAAGACAAATCCTATGAAATGTCAGTAATTTAGGGGAAAGTTCCACGGTCAAATAAATTAGGAAACAACAGATTAAATAACAAGCTTAATTGGCTACAAGCAGATTTCTTTATGGCAGGACTTCCTCAGAGCTCTTATAGACAATCATGGACTATGTATAACGAATAAGGGTATATACTACTTCTAAACATTTTGCCCTTGGAAATATTTATTCAAAGAACATTTAACAGAAACGTTTTGACATTGGAAACATTTATTCACAGAGAATTTATCAGGGCCAGCACTATACAGAACATATGTAAGGAAACACTGCTTTAGAGAAATTCTCCTTTACCAAACTTGAAGGATATGGTAAAAAATTAAAATACCATGGATTTTCAAATACAGAGGTAGAACATAAATTAACCACTTAAAAGTTGTTTCATCCTAGTTACAAGCATATTAGGATACATGGATCCACTGTGCAAGGAGTCTTAATTTTGAACATGTCACACATCCATACCAAAAAGATAGACATTTGTTTCTCTCGAGCAGCATGTTTCAAATCAGTGAAGGCTTCTCTTCCTAGTCCTCTATCAGGAATATTGAGAATATGAGCCACAGCCAGGTCATTCTTTGAATTTACTAGCAGGTTTAAATATGAAAAGATGATTTTCCTTGCTAGCAGCTGCACCTGTGCAATAAAATATTCAGTTAATTTCTTTATTACAATTCTTCTAAATCCATAATCTTTTTCATATGCAGTAAAAATGTATATAATCATTCAATCACAATACCTCACTTAACTCTTTAGAAAAAGAGAACTGCCATATAAAAACAGGTTGGACAATCAATAAACTCCATCTCTCCCCAAATTCTTGACTGACTACCAAATTTGGCAGGCAGAGGGGAGACCTACAAAAATCCAGCTAAAAAAAAGCAGCAAAGAAAGACACAAGAACAGATATCAGCAACTGTATACCAACATAAAATGGAGACAGAGTATTAAGTTGGAATTCAGGCAAGTCAGTTGCCCACTAGCACAAAAACACAATATTTCTCAGAAGAACATAAAGAAATCCAGAGTTGTTATAAAATATTACCTATAATATCCAGTTTTCATCCAAAAATCAATAAACGAAGAAAAAAGGTGTGACCCACTACTCAGGGTAAAAAGTAGTCAATAGAAATTGCCACCAAGAAGATCTAGATGCCGAGTTTAGCAGAAAAACATCAAGGCAGTTATTATGAATTATGTTCAAGATATTAAAAGGAAATATGTTCAATGAATTAAAAGAATATCTGTTATCAACAAATTAACAGAGTTGGAATGTCAACAGAAAAGTGGACAAAATAAATTCTGGAAATGAAAAGTACAATAAATAAAACAAAATTTGCTTGATGGGTTCAACAGCAACTTGGAGAGAATAGAAGAAAGTATTGGTAAACTTATAGACAAACCAATAGCTATTACCAAATCTGAAAAACGAAAGAGAACAACAGCAACAAAAAAAGATGAAAGAACCAAAGGGATTTATGAGACAATTTAAGAAGTCAAACATACATGTAATTGGAATCCCTGAAGAGAAGTGAAAAGGGTAGAAAAAACATATGAAGAAATTTTGTCCAAAAGCATCCCAAATTTAGTAGAAAACATTAATTTATAGATCTAATAAGCTATATAAGTAGGAAAACCAAACAAAATGTATACAAACTCTGACAACCAAAAGTAAGAAAAAATCTTGAGTGCAGCCAGCACAAAATGACACATTACCTACAGAGGAACAATAATAAGGTTAACAAATCATCCAGAAGTATGTAGGCCAGATGATATTGGAACAGTGTATTAAACATGCTGAGAAGCAATCTAAATTACTATACAATTACAATAATTAAGATAGAGTAGTGTTTACAAAAGAATACTCGGCTCAATGGAACAGAATAGGGTGCAGAAATAGACCAACATAAATAGAGCAATCTGATTTTTCACAAATGTGCAAAAGGAACAATGAAGAAAAGACAGTCTTTTCAGTAATTGGTGTTGGAGCAATTGGTCATCCATATGCAAAACACATGAACGTCAACTTAAACTTCACACCTTTTATAAAAGTAAACTCAAAGTGGATCATAAGTCTATAAATGTACAATATAAACTATTAAACTTTTAAAAGAAAATGTAATAGAAATTATTCATGACATGGAATAAGGCAAAGAGTTCTTACATAAGACACCAGAAGCACAATCCGAAAAGGGAAAAAAATATATATATAAATTGGATTTCATCAAAATCAATTTCCTTTTTTTTTTTTTTTTTTGAGATACAGTCTCACTCCTTGCTGTTAGGCTGGAGTGCAGTGACACAATCAGGGCACACTGCAACTTCAACCTCCCAGGCTTACGTGACCCTCCTGCTTCAGCCTCCCTAGTAGCTAGGATTACAGGC
>NW_012110919.1:13434186-13438273 GCF_000951035.1 Colobus angolensis palliatus | reverse complement strand
TTTTTTTTTTTTTGGAAAGAGAGTCTTGCTGTTAGGCTGGAGTGCAGTAGCACAATCAGGGCACACTGCAACTTCAACCTCCCAGGCTTACGTGACCCTCCTGCTTCAGCCTCCCTAGTAGCTAGGATTACAGGCGTGTGCTATCGCAAGCAGCTAAACTTTTTTATTTTTTGTAGAGACAAGGTCCCACTATGTTGCCCAGGTTGGTGTTGAACTCCTGGGCTCCAGTGATCCTTCCGCCTCGACCTCCCAAAGCGCTGGGAATACAGGCGTGAGCCACCATGAGCAGCTCAAAATTAAATTTTTCACATGGAATTTTCTTCCTATTTTTGCCTTCTCAACTACTTCCATCCCACCTTCTGCTCTAGAACCCTGTTTGTTTCTAATTCTTAAATGTTGTTACCAAACTGTCCACTTGAAATCATCTTCTTGCCTACTCCTTCAGATAACAGACTCACAAACTCTAAACTCGATTCCTACCCAAAACACATGAAATTCAAAAATCCTTCAGTAATTTCAGTCACAATTAATGTCCCAGGAATTTATCATCTATAAATGCTAAGAAAATATTTCTCTTATTAAAACTAAAATTTCATCATATTCAATCTAATCACATTTTAAATTTTTGAAGCATCAAAGAAACTAAAAAAGGCAGCAATAAAAAATTACAAATCCTTAGCAAGTCTCTTAAATAACTATTAAGCATATACATCTTAAAAGAAATTCAAAAGATAATATATTTTGACTATTTAAATTTCCATGTAGAAAACGATTCTTGAAACGTAGGAGGCAGTCAGGGTCAATTTAAAAGAAAAACTTCACTGGACAGGAAAGCATTGCTTTAAATATGAGATAGAATTGAAGCAAAATTAATTACAAGAAAACAAAGTTTAAAGATTAACCATGAGAAAGATTTTTCCTTGCATATTAAATATACTAACTCAATGTTTCCGTTTCAGAGATGCTCCCTGATTCCCCAATCTAAAGTAGACATTCATGTATTCTCTTTCCAGCCATCCTGTGATAACTCTGCATATCACCCTATTATAATTCTCTGCATAGGTATTAACACTTCCTGATACTTTCCTTTTTAATATTTTTTTATGGAGACAATATTTCACTCTGTTGTCCAGGCTAATCTTGAACTCCTGGGCTCAAGTGATCCTCCTGCCTTGAGCTCCCAAAGTGCTGGGATTACACGCATGAGCCACTGTGCCTAGCCACTTTCTGATAACGTATCTTAATCCTCATATTACTTTATGAGTTCCATAAGAGCAAATCATGTGTCCTTAGATGCTAACGGAATGACTCGCATTATAGTAGGTAACCAATCTATTTTTGTTCTCAATGCGTTTTCATAAAATGAAACTCAATAGGTTCTCAATGAGTTTTCAATGATGAATGAAAGAAAAATCAATACATAAATTTGTCCTTTTAAAAATTTCAAAATTAAAAATCTATTAAGAAAAACTTACCTAAGGCTGGGTGTGGTGGCTCACATCTGTAATCCCACCACATGGACACCAAGGCAGGTGGATCACTTGAGGCCAAGAGTTGAAGACCCACCTGGCCAACACAGCGAAACCCTGTCTCTGCTAAAAATACAAAATATTAGCTGGACGTGGTGGCACACACCTGTAATCCCAGCTACTCGGGAGGCTGTGGCACAAGAATCACTTGAACCTGGGAGGTAGAAGTTGCAGTGAGCCAAGATAGTGCTACTACACTCCAGCCTGGGTGACAGAATGAGACTGTTTCCAAAGGAAAAAAAAACTTGCCTGGGATAAAATAAATGCTTATATTTTTTATTACGGTGCCTTACAAAGAAAGGTATTCTAAGGCACAACCAAATAAAATAAGCTTTAAAGTTTCTCCTAAAATTTTATAAAATAAGGTATAATATCGTTTTCTGATTATATTTCTTTCTTTTTTTAATTTTTTTTTATTTTGAGACGGTGTTTTGCTCTTGTTGCCCAGGCTGTAGTGCAATGACACGATCTCCGCTCACTGCAACCTCAGCCTCCCAAGTTCAAGTGATTCTCCTGCCTCAGCCTCCCAAATAGCTGGGATTACAGGCATGTGCCACCACGCCTGGCTAATTTTGTATTTTTAGTAGAGACGGGGTTTCTCCATGTTGGTCAGGCTGGTCTCAAACTCCCAACCTCAGGTGATCTGCCTGCCTTAGCCTCCCAAAATGCTGGGATTACAGGCATGAGCCACCATGACCAGCCTCTGCTCATATTTCAAATGTCCTTTTATCTTTATTTTCACAGTAAATCACAATACAAGTAAATCAATTATACAAGTCTATAATATGAGTTTCCATTTTAACTTCACAGTGCAATAGTCTGTCTAAAACACAATTCTTTTTATTCCTTTGACATTTGGGAAGAATAACACAATTTACCAAAAATCAAAGCAGAGAAAAAGTGATATTCACACTGTAATCAGAAACTTTCCCTAAGTTTAACTTAATGCAATCTCTATGTCACTGTGCTTCTGCTGTTCAAAAATAACAAGAACTTAACAAATATGTATATACCTGGTCCTAATTGGGTACAAAACCAGGGCTTAAGCTCTCACATCTACAACTTGCTCCTTAAGGTTAGCAAATTTTGTCCTTCTGATCTGTGATGTTAGGCAAACTTAAGGGAAAAACATCTTGGAGTCCTCACAGTTAGGGTGTTTCGTTTAACTCATGGCTGCAATTGGAAATCTATCCCTATCATTATGGTCAGATAACATGGTTGTTATGGTTTCCTTGCTCTTGTATTTACAAGTGAGTTTTAAAGAGGTTCCCTGGAAAAGCAGTCCACATAAGTACAGTTATGATGTCCAAGAGCAAGGGCCTAAATTGAAAAAATCCACAAGATTGAAGTCCTTACCAAGACACCAAAAATAAGGATACTGTTCTGTTTATTTGTTTAATAAACTGATTCTATCCATACCACAAAGTATTTGCAATGTTTGTTTAGAAGTTGGTCAATTTTATTTAAGCTTTCTGACAATTCCAAGTTTCTTTTCCTATCTCTTCTTACTGAGAGAGAGGCAGATATTCAACCTCAGTTTGAAGAAAGTCAGTTCTTCTAAGTTGAGAAGATTTACAATTTATACAGGGTCTTTTTTTAACTTTTGTTTGCCAATGCATAACTGCTTATATATACTGACAAAAAAAAAAGTTGGACAAAAACTAAGATATTCAGATTTTTTTTAAACTGATGATTTTCTTTTTTTTTTTTTTGGCCTTTATTCTATTATTCCCTTCATTACTTCAGAATTTTAAAAACAATGGTTTAGTACCTTAGGAAAAATAAAATGAAGTAAAATAAAATAAGGAAACAAAAATATTGTTTCTCAAATTTCAATCCATTCACCTACTTGAAGACTCTGCTGTCGTATTAGTAAACACATTTGATGGTCAAAATATATCTTTGCAAGACTGCAGCCCAAAAATTCACATTAGGATTTTAATTAGAAATACATTGGCTTTTGGCTGGACACGGTGGCTGATGCCTGTAATCTCACCCTTTGGGAGGCCGAGGTGGGTGGACCACGAGTTCAGGAGTTCAAGACCAGCCTGGCCAACATGGTGAAACCCCATCTGTACTAAAAATATAAAATTAGTGGCCTTCCTGAGTCTCTCACTCCTGTCGGGATGTCGGGACTGCAGAAACTCCGTCTGAGAGCCCCATCGGGGGACTCTGCCGGCCTTCTTTGCCGGAGGCTGACAGACCTCTTCCCCACACCTTAGGTGACCAAAATAAACTTGCAGTTTCGCTCTTACCCTTGCCTACTCACTGGTTCTTTTGTACGCGTTTCTGGTGGTCTTAGAAAAACAAATCAGTTGGTGCCGAAGACCCGGGAGGAGACCCCTCCTCAGGCCTCTAGGGGTTGAGGAACCTCCTCCTGCTCCCACACCGCAGGCAGACCAGGACCTGAGACCCGCTTCCCTCACTCTCATGGCCTCTCTGGGGTAAGTGCCCTTGTCTCCTCTTTACCTCCCTCGGCCAAAAATCCTGCACAGGTCCGAGGCCCACTTTTGAGCCACCAAGTGGCTCGGGAGACCCGTTCAGGATGGAGATGTCCA
>NW_012110919.1:13433875-13434136 GCF_000951035.1 Colobus angolensis palliatus | reverse complement strand
GACCTCAGCAATTTCTGCCAGCGGCTAGGCAAGTGGTCCGAAATTAATTACGTACAAGGCTTTTGGGCCTTAAGCGCTCGTCCCTATACTCCTCCTTCTCTCCCCGCTCTCTCCACCCCCTCCCTTCCTGTCCAGACTCCTCCTCCTCCTCCCCCCATCTAGACTCCTCCTTCCTCCTCATCTACTAGTAATCCACTCGGTCCCATGCCTCCTTCGAGGCCCACAACTGGCTGTCTTGAGTCTCCTGTCTCTGCCCACACC
>NW_012110919.1:13422837-13431733 GCF_000951035.1 Colobus angolensis palliatus | reverse complement strand
GCACCACTGCACTCCAGCCTGGGCGATGGAGTGACGCTCTGTCTCGGAGGGGAAAAAAGAAATACATTGACTTCCAAAAAGACCTTGTAAAAAGAAAAATTAGAAACTGCAAGTAACAGAAGCATGGCTAAGAAGATGGCTGACAATTTAATACTCCTCAGAAAATCAAATCCATTAGTTGAACTAGTAGATAAAATTATATTAGAAAATACAATCCAAGAAAGCAAAAGAGAGAAATTAGAGAATTAACACAATGAAACTATCAGTGTTGTTTAAATCAGGAAACTACATGCTTATAATCTTTAGTCACAGATACCCCTTTAAACTTTATAAGTTGAAGTTCCAAAAGCTTAATCCTTTTCATGCATACAAATTAGTTCATTCCTCTTTAAAAAATACAGATATAACAACTATAATTTCCTCCCTATAGCACATACAGGATAGATCTTTAGCACATACAAGAGATCTTTAAGTGATCTACCCTCTTGATATACAAATGCACCGCTTAAGTGCCACTGAGAAAAGATCAGGCAATTTGGCAATCACTTTGTCAAGATTTGGGCATCGAGGGAAAAGAAAGGAAATGTAAGTGAAAAGTTAATTTCAAGCAAGAGAAATCTCTAAAAGGAACCAGGTCTGGGCAGGTGGGCTCGGATATTTTCTTGTACCAGAAAAGAGGCAAATGCTCGAAAAGTTTACTAGAGCATATAAAAAAGACACAAAAACCTGCTTGAAGCAGCTTCCTCTATTTTAGCATCAAATGAGTGTAATTCATTTTATACTAAATAAATTCATGAATCCATATAATAGATACACAAAAGGGAATACTATAAAAGAATAAATATCTAATTTACTTATATTATATATAACTATTACACTAACCCCTAAATTGATAGACAATTAAGGAGTTACCCTGAGATTTTTAGAGAAGGAGTACTTCATCTCATTTGATAAGATAAAGTTTTACTGAGAAATGGCAATTAATTAATGTAAAGACACAACAGAATTAGAAGCTCACTATTCTACAGACACTACAGAAATAACTGATTCAAGCAGGGATCATCAATGCTTAAAACCATTAGATAAAAGGTTACTGGGAAACAGGATATTTATACAGTGCCAAAGTGTCACCGTACAGATCTTTGCTGACAGCAAAGGAAAAACTACATTTTTATACTGGAGAGACCTGGAAATTTAGGATAACCTGAGTTTGTTTCCCAATACGACAAAAAATGAAATACTCTGTATCAGTTAAGAAGTATTTCTTAGGAAATACTAAACCAAAATCTAAGCAAGATTTTAGACGTCACTTCCAGTTTATTGGAAATACAGCAAATAGAGAAACAAGTTAAATAATACCACAAGGAATTAATCAGAAAAATTTTTTTTAAAAAGATTAGGGGAATTCTTCTAGAGTAAAAGAGTCTAAGGAGACATAAAACCATTTTGGGGACAAATGGAAAAATTTAAATATGGAAGTTAGTAAATGATATTTGAAAATACTTATTAAAGTTTTCTTATTTATTATAATTATATTGCAGTTATGTCATTATTTTTAGGAAATGTATGCTAAGGAACTTTATGGATCCACATGTCAGCAACTTACTTTCAAATATGACAGAAAAAATATCAGATGCACATATTAAACACTTCATTAAATCTAGGAAGGAGACATACAGGTATTTGAGGGCACTGCTAAAATACATATTTTAAGTGCGATCCATTTAACATGGGACACATAGAAGAATCTACCTCAGCAATGTTTGTCAAAAAATGAAGGCAATTCACC
This sequence comes from Colobus angolensis palliatus, assembly GCF_000951035.1. NCBI lineage: Eukaryota > Metazoa > Chordata > Mammalia > Primates > Cercopithecidae > Colobus > Colobus angolensis. Next base: position 13,429,944 of record NW_012110919.1, on the reverse strand, counting down.
AAATGTTTTAACTTACTGGAGCAGGTGATTTTGGAAGTAAATGTATTCTAGACCTTTTATATATTATATTTCTAAAATACGTTGGCTGGGCACAGTGGCTCATGCCCGTAATCCCAGCACTTTGCAAGACGGAGGCAGGCAGATCACCTGAGGTCAGGGGTTCAAAGTCAGCCTGGTCAACATGGTAAAACCTGGTCTCTACTAAAAATACAAAAATCAGCCAGGCGTGGTGGCACACGCTTGTAATCCCAGCTACTTGGGAGGCTGAGGTGGAAGGATCGCTTAAACTCAGGAGGCAGAGGTTTCAGTGAGTGGAGATGATGCCACTGCACTTCAGCCTGGGCAACACAGTGAGCCTCTGCCTCAAAAAAGTAATAATAAGCAAAATACATAAAATAAAAATAATTAAAATATGTTGAATATAATTTTACTTTTTTCAATACTCTTAAATTCTCATCTTGTCAATGTGATTTTATTAATCACAGAAACTTTGCCAGGAGTTAAACCCTGTAAAATATTTAAAAAGGTTTATTCTGAGCCAAATATGAGTGATCATGGTGTTACCGGCGGTCCTTGTTCTTAGAGCTCCCAAGATGGTGGTGGGCGCTTCCAAGGTGGTGACAAGCCTCTTGTTCTCTGATCTGGGGTTCTTGGCCTCACAGATTCCAAGGAATGGAATCTTGGGCCATGCAGTGAGTGTTATAGCTCTATTAGAAGCCGTGGGTCACGGAAGAGAACCGTGGAACCCTGTGACTAGTGTTTAGCTCAATTGGGATGAACCTGGGTACTTAGCCATGCAGGAACAATGGCAAGCCTTTAGCCCAATCAGGAGCAGCAATGAGCGCCTCACTAGATCAGGAGCACAGTGGACACCCTGCCAGATCCGGAGAGGTGGAAGTCAGCAACAGGTCTGCAACAGCGACAAACAGCAGTGGTGGATGGTGAGCAAAAGCTCAGCTCGAGCCATAACAAACATGGACCACAAGAGTGTGCAGTTGCAAGATTTAACAGAGTGAATACAGAGCTCCCCTAAAACGGGAGGGGACCCAAAGGGGTTGCCGTTCCCTGCTCGAATGCCTGGGTTTATATTCCCATCTTGGTCCCTCCCACTGTACTCTCAGGCTATAGATGATTGGTTATTTCTTTACCTCCTGTTTTAGCCTAATTAGCATTTTAGTGAGCTCCCTTTACTACCTGATTGGTCCAGTGTGAGCTAAGTTGCAAACCACGTGTTTAAAGGTGGATGTGGTCACATTCCCAGCTGGGCTTAGGAATTCTTAGTCGGCCTAGGAAATCCAGCTAGTCCTGTCTCTCAGTGGTCCGAGGTGCAGTCTCAAGAGATCTTGAGAACATGTGCCCAAGGTGGTTGGGTTATAGCTTGATTATATGTTTTTTTGTTTTTTGTTTTTATTTTTGAGATGGAGTCTTGCTCTGTCGCCCAGGCTGGAGTGCAGTGGTGTGATCTCAGCTCACTGTAACCTCCACCTCCCTGGTGCAAGCAATTCCCCTGCCTCAGCTTCCTGAGTAGCTGGTGTTTGTATGTTTCAGAGAGACATAAGACATCAATCAGTACATGTGAGGTAAACATTGGTTCAGCCTGGAAAGGTGGGACAGCTTGAAATGGGGCTTACAGGTCATAGGTAGATTCAAAGATTTTCTGGTTGGCAAGCAATTGGTTGAAAGAATTATTATCTAAAGACCTGGAATCAGTAGAAAGGAGTCTCTGGTTTAAGATATGGGATTGTGAAGACCAAGGTTCTTATTATGTAGATGAAGTCTCATAGATGGCCACCCTTAGAAACAATAGATGGCAAATGCTTCCTATTTAGACCTTTAAAAGGTGCTAGACTCTCAGTTATCTCTTCAGGATTTGGAGGGCCTGGAAGGGGAAAGATTTAGTTACATTAATAAAGATCCTTTACAAACGCAAATTTTCCTCCACAAAAGACAGCTTTGTAGGACCATTTCAAAATATGGCAAAGAAATGTATTTTGGGGTAAAATATTTTTATTTCCTTCTCTATCTGTCATGTGATATTATGCCAGAGTCAGGTTGGAAAGTAAACCACATTATAGAGGGTTAAATAAAACCCAACTGATGAGATGTTACAGTTTAGAAGGTATACTCCCCAGGCCCCTTAAATAGGAATTTGGGCAAGAGAGAAAAAAGGTCATAGTTTTGTCCCCATTTTGATAAGTACTACTACTACGGTTAGTGTGGTTACCACATATGATTAGGTACCCAGCATAGTGTTCAGTTGAAGGTAAATTATATTAAACCAAACTTGCATGTGGCACTACTTTTTGGTGGTTTATATGACAAACCCTATCATCCAAACTCCTGATATATGAGTTGTACTACAGCAAAGGGTATAGACCAGATTTTTCAGTTGAGCACATTCTCCCAAGGATCAACCATCTAAAAGAGTAAATGTGAAGTTTATCAAAGAGATTCAAAGAACTCTGACAAACTGGACCTTCAATTACTTTCCTGATACTTTGAATGATACCTATTTTTATTCAATGCCTGTTACTTTGGCCCCAAATCATAAAGACTCTTTTTTCACATTCTCACCAGCCTCCAATGTATTATTCTTTGTGAATACAGTTTTAAACAAATTAAAGATTTGTAAAAAAAATTTTTACAAAGCATTAGTAACTTTAAGGTACTACCAAATTCAGTGATTTGAAAGGGATTATAATCTGCTTGAATTTACTCACAGTTTATCAGTACCTTTTCATTATCCTGCTTGTATTTACTCGTTGGTGATGTTGGTATAGAAAGATCAGTTTCATCACCTACTGCATACTGTTTGCCAGACAGAAAATCCAGTAGTTGACTCTGTAGAAAATATAGGGTATTACTAATAAAATGCTGACTATAAAAAATACTTCACATAAAGCTCTACTCAGTGTCATTGATGTTTCAGTCCAGAGTATTACCTGACAATTGTTAGCAATCATCAAGTATACATATAATTAAACTTCATAATGTAACTGTCCATGGGTTCTTCTGGTCTGCTATACAAATAAAGACCACATAACTGCAGTAAAGAAAAAGTTTAGGGTCAGGTACCGTGGCTTACACCTGTAATCCTACCACTTTGTGAGGCCAAAGCAGGTGGATTGCTTGAGCCCAGGCGTTCAAGACCAGCCTGGGCAGCATGACGAAACTCTGTCTCTGCAAAAAATGCAAAAATTGCAAAAATGTAGCTGGGCATGATGGCGTGTGCCTGTAGTCCCAGCTGCTTGAGAGGCTGAGGTGGGAAGATTACTTGAGCCCGGGAAGGCTGCAATGAGTTGTGACTGCACCACTGCTCTCCAACCTGGGTGCTAGAGTGAGACTCTGTCTCAAAAAAAGAGTTTAATAGGCACAAGGCTGGCCATGCCATGTGGGAGATACAGTTAGTATTCAAACCAATCTCATCCAAAGCTCATAGGTTAGGGGGTTTTCAAAAGCAGTTTGGAAGAAGGGATGGGGGTGGCTAGGCTTGCTGCTGATTGGTTTGGGCAGAGAGGAAATAGGGGATCAAAGCTGTTGTCCTTCATGCTGAATTGCTTCTGGGTTGGTCCAGGTGGAGCCATGGGTGTCAGAAATGCAAAAAAGCTGAAAAGATATCTCAAAAGGCCAACCTATCATAATGGTGTTATCTGCTTTTGTTTCAGCTAAGGAAAATACGTCTTATAACAAATATATCTATATCAAATTATGTATTTAATTATAGCCTCATGCATCTGCTTCTGTTTAACCCCTGTTTTTTCTTTTTTTTCACTGTTCTCCTACTTGGAAAATTACTAAGTACTTCATGATTTCTTTATCTAATATTTTTCTTTGTGCTTTAAATATTTACTGTGCTTAATTTTCAAGAGACTAATTTTGGTCTGAATTGGTCTACCATGTTGGGAACTTTTTAATTGCCATGAAAATGATTTGTTTTTAATAAATATCAGATGACATTACTCTGAAGTATTTATTTCAGTGTTTGCAATTACAAAGGAAAAAGTCCGCTTTTTTATACTTTCATGTTGTATTTGAAAAATAAATTTCTCTCATTTTTATCTGATAATTGTATAACCAGATAATAACTGTCACAGGAAAACAGTGAACAACTTGAATTGTCAGCTTATACAGGAGGAACTAGAACTAGCTCATAAAACTTACAAATGTTTAAACATACTACACAGTAAATAAATTCTTACCACATATGCAGAACATCAACAGATGAAATTTACAGTAACCCAGTAACTGCAACTACCAGCCTGCATCTCCTCCCTTTTGTGATTAATTTCATCATTACGTCTCTGCTGGAAACCTTAAAAGAAATGTGGGTGCTCCCAGGAGAACTGGAACCTTGATCTGGAATACTTTCCACCCATTCTGCAGTTTGAGAGTAACCTTTACACCTGTCTCTTAAAACAGAAGATCCTAGACGGACTTAGACTATATTATGCCCTGCGTTTTTCAATCCAGTCTGAGTTTTCGAACAGGGGCTGACCTTTTTTATTCCACTCGAGCAACAAGCTTTCATCTGCATTCCTGAGAAGAGCCAGCACCTGCCCAACATCTAGGAAGAGGAGCGGGGAGACAGCAGAGCAAGGGATGCAGTTGGAAATAAAAGCATTCTTTGGTTTTTAGGAATAAAAAAGAAAGCTTTTTGATAAAGTAGGAGATGCAAATATTTACAAAAATAAAATCTAGCTCTGTATTTGGTAACCATGTGCCCACAAAAAAGGCATTTCTCTGAGATGCCTAGACTTCGGAGGTTTGCTGCTGGTTTTATATTAAACTGAAGCTCCTTGGGTCCCTGGTTCCTTCTTCTCAGCTTGGACAGTGAGTTGGTGCCAAGTGGCTTCTTCAGTGTTCTGAAGCAGGTGGCTTTCCTACTGTCTCAATTGCCGCATAGCAGCCGCCAGCTTCTTCAGGTTTCTTCTTCTGGACTGTGATGGGAATCCCAGGCAATCCCAAGTTTAGAGACCAGCTCCATGTTCAGAGGGATTCTCCCTTCTGTTGCTGCTGGGTCAATGAGGCTGACACTGGTGGATCTTCCCCAGGAACCAAGAGATCTGGCCTGGACAGCAGCAAGCTTCCTCTTTCCGAAGGTGGCTGTATAGTTGACCCCTGCCAGGTAGATCAGAAGGTCCAAAAAAGTGTGCAGGCATCGGGGACACACCTGCAGGACCCCATTCACTGATGTTGATGCATCTCCCAGCAGTTGCAGTCTCCAACTAAGGACCATTTCTGCAGAGGTGTTACATTTCATGAGCTTTCTCAAGGGTGGCCTTCTCATCACGAAAGAAGTTCATGGTAAAAACCTACGCCTTCGGCTGCATTCTCCCCTGGGTGGTTGCAGCACCCTCTGCCATCTCCCCATCCCAGAGAGCCCAGCATCATGAAGCACCTGAGGCACCCCCACCCAGACCCAGGCCCATGCAGGTGTACTATCTTCTTCTTTTTTGTCACATCCGTAGTTTTATGTTGAGGTGCTATTCTTGAATTTTCCCAAGTACCTAACATTTATATGTATTCAAGTTGCTGTCATTCCCCTCTAGTAGCTCTGTTCTGTTAGGCATGTGTGTTGTCAGCGAACTCACCCTTCTCTGGCTGCTGGAAACCCTTAAATCATGTGTTGTTTTCTTCATTAGCTTTTTGGGACTCAGATCTGACTGCTGAGGTAGCTTAAGTGGTGACAGTTCTACAAGTAATAGAAGTTGCAATGCTATCTATACTTACAGAGCAGCAGTGGACAAACAAATAGGCTACCAGTCATCTGCTGAGGCTAAGGAAGAGTCTTGTGTTCTCCTAAGCTTCACCAAGAAGTGAGTCCATCTATTCAGCTACTTCTTGGCTTGAGGGTGAGGGAATATAAGTGTATCCACAGAGGTCATTTGCTGACTTTCCCCCAAAAGACATCCCACAGATCTCTGAGGCTAAGCTCTTTTCAGGATCAACCATTTCTGCTTCTCACCCCAGGTCTCTGATCCTGTCTTCCAGATACTTGCTCAGTTCAAGAGAAAGCAAGCCCTGTATCAAATCTCTCTGCTTAGACTCCAGTTACAATCTAAGGCCTTATATGCTCCGAGATGCCCATGGGCCCTGAATCCATTTTCCTTAGAAGAGGAATCATAAGTAGGGAGTGAAGAGGGCACTGTTTAAGTGACCACATTCCCAAAATTGCCTTGACTTAGCTTTATCTTAATTCCTCATAATCCCTACCTTACTTCAGCTACAAATATGAAACAAAGAAACTTTATCAGAATTATGAAAATTCAGGATCATGACATTCAAAACTGTTTGGAATATTCTAATATGTATCTTTAAAGAGACTTTTAGCATAAATTGGGATTATATTTTGTACATTTTTGAGAAATCAATCTAGGGATATATTTTCCCGTCTACTTTTTCCCCACACTGGAAATTTCCCTAGAACAAACAATAGTATCAGAGATTAAGTTGTTGATCTTCCAGGGTTAAAATGCAGAACATTTTCTACTTCATCTACTACCATCTTAGCAGCTTCAATTTTACTCCTGGTGACATGATGACATTTGGAGAGAGTCTCCCGCATAGGCAACCTTGAACTTGTACCCTGATATATATCATACTATAACTTAACCTACTCAAATCAGGAAACTTATTAGAGGACTTAGACAAGGGCAAGGAATAAAAAGAAAACAATGAGTCCAAAGACCTCAGGTAGATTATGCTATCACTGGTTTTTAAGATCTTTGTTGTTCCTACAATCCAATACTGATATATGATTAAGCCTCTCTAAATCAACTATGTGAAAAACAGACAAAAATCATCTCTGTAAGCAAGCAAATAAGATATAGCTAAGGAAGAAATTTAAAAACTATCTTTACAAGTATCCTTACCATAGTATGGCTGTACATGTGTGTGGATATGTTTTGAGGAAGCTGTAACAAGGCAAAGGTTTTCATGATAGTTCAATAAGGTAAAGACAGCAAGCTGCCTGCCAATATCCATTCTCCCTTTCTTCCCCAGTAATAGAGCTTTTGTTTTTATTCTGGCAAGATATTACCCAGAGTAAGATCTATATTCTCCATCTTCCCTGCAGCTTGTTGCAGCCATGTGACTAACCTTTTGGCA
>NW_012110919.1:13339415-13422532 GCF_000951035.1 Colobus angolensis palliatus | reverse complement strand
AAAAAAAAAAAAAAAAAAAAAAGAGAGAAAAGCAAAGTGCTGTTCTTCCTTACTACTTCTTGGTGCAAGGAATACCAATATAATGAATATAATGACTGGAGCTCCAACGTTCATCATGGACCATAAAATGGTCTCGAGGGTAGGGACCAAGGACTAAAATGAGGGAGCAGAATGACAGAAAAAGTCCAGGTCTCAGATAACCATGGAGCTATCATATCAGTCCTGGTTGAGTATCTTTAGACATCTTATATAAAGAGTTATACTTCTCTTTTCTCGAAATAACTATTGTAGTGGAGGTTTCTACTATAATCAGCTAAAACACTGTTCCCAAGTATTATATTGAAATATTTATAAAATAATTGAATATCTTATAAAATATAGTAAACATTTTCTTCTAATTCCAGCTACAGTTATTTATTGCCACTATTTACTACTTTATTGGCACTCAGTAAATATTTAAATAACCAAAAATATTTCCAACACTTTAAAAATAACTAGATATACCCAAATACATTCTAAAACAGTTTATAAAATCTAACATAGGCCGGGCGCGGTGGCTCAAGCCTGTAATCCCAGCACTTTGGGAGGCCGAGACGGGCGGATCACGAGGTCAGGAGATCGAGACCATCCTGGCTAACACGGTGAAACTCCGTCTCTACTAAAAACTACAAAAAACTAGCCGGGCGACGTGGTAGTGCCTGTAGTCCCAGCTACCCGGGAGGCTGAGGCAGGAGAATGGCGTGAACCTGGGAGGCGGAGCTTGCAGTGAGCTGAGATCCGGCCACAGTACTCCAGCCTGGGTGACAGAGCAAGACTCCGTCTCAAAAAAAAAAAAAAAAATCTAACATAGACAAAACCAAGCTGCAAGAGATACTACTCCATTTAATTATTAAATTTATATTCCATTTAAAAAAAAATGCTTGTACAAAAACAGAACAGTCTATTATCTCATGCATATTGCATAATACTGTTCTCATAAATGATACCTATATGTAGTAAAATAACATTATTAATCCATAGAAAAAGTCATACCAATCATTTACCCAACAATGTATGCCAAATGAACAGGTGCACATTAAATCAAGGAAGTGAAATACGAAAGCAATCTTTGACATGAATCAAAAAGAAATCATTTGGGACTAATTTCTTTGTTACAGATTTTTGGTCTAATTAGAAGCTATTCTTATAGCAACCAAATAACAATAACACAAGTCCAAGAAAATTTACCACCAAAATATTTCTTTCAAGTAATAAGTAGCTTTCAGGTAGCTAAATTTTCCCATTTTTAACATGATCCACAAAGCAAAAACATTACCAAGTTACTATAACTGGTGATACTATAATTCAAAATAAATAGAGCTAAATTTTAATTTGATTAAAATAGAATTGTTTAAAAAATACTTACAGGGCATATTGTGTTATTATTTTCACAATTAGAAGTCAAAATCCTACATTTTTTATAAACATCGATCAGATCTAACATATTACTATTCTCCAAGAAATCATCATAAATCTTCTTAATGTCCTCATAATGGTCAGTCACTTCCATATTTTCAACAGGTAAGTTCAATTTCTCATGGAGTAAGTATTTCCATGTCAATAAAACATCACTGAGAGAAACTGTAAATTCTCCACTGTGCTGAAAAGATAATGCCAAAAAAAGAGATAAAGTTGGGTCCCAGAATATTCAATAACTTATAACTGAGATAAGAAATACAAACTAAATTTTGTTAAAGTCTACATTCAATTTTTGTGGGTTTGAAGAGAACACCCAAGTTGAACTATGAGACAATTTTGGAAACTGGATATAAAAGACAAAGGTTTTCATGATTTTATAAAATATGAACAACTAAGGCAAGTTTGCACATGACAAAAATGGTAAATACATAGTCACTGTTACATTTCTTGAAATTCGTCAACCTTCTTCTACCCATAGTGGATGGATAGGTGGGCAGTAAACTATACTTAAATACTATTGATGGGGGAAAATTTTGATTCTTTTTAGTTCCTTTTAGGTCTTTTGGCTAATCTATTTTTAATCTCGTATTTAAAATTCTCAGTGCCATAGTGAATTCCCACATAACATAATATTCCAAGGGTTTAGTCTTAAAATAAGGTCATAAAGATTAATTTTTTAAAATTATGTTTCATTACTATTACAAGGAAAGCAAAACATCAGTGCTAAAACCTTGAGCCATTGCTTCTCGGCCTTTTGGCCAAGACCAAGTGTAAAATCTTGAGCCAGAGATTAATTTTGATTCTTCTCAGCTCATGGACACATGAAACTGTAACAAACAAGTGCTAAAAAGACACAGGTTTCTTTCTATAAGTTGTCAGATGTTAGTAATTAGGCAAAATTATTCTTTCTCTTTTTTGACAGAGTTTCTATTTTTCCCACAAGAAATAAAACAGATTATAACCTGGCTACAGTGACATATAGTTGCCTAGAGACCCACTAATGTTACCAACATGCTTGCATGCCAATATTTTATCTAACTATAAAGCTTTCTTTAAAGTCTTCAATATCTGCATAATAAGTTCTCTCAGTGAACAAGTTGAAGGGTTTTTTAATTGATTCCATTCTGCTCCCTTATTAATGAAATTAATAATGATGCCTTCCAAAAGCTGCCAGCCCTAATTCAGCAAAAATTAAATTCTAGCTACTCCTTTTATTTTTATTTATTTATTTTTTTTGAGACGGCGTATCGCTCTGTCTCCCAGGCTGGAGTGCAGTAGTGCGATCTCAGCTCACTGCAAGCTCCGCCCCCCGGGTTGATGTCATTCACCTACCTCAGCCTTCCAGTAGCTGGGACTACCAGGTGGCCCGCCACTACGCCCTGCTAATTTTTTGTATTTTTTGGTAGAGACGGATTTCACTGTGTTAGCCAGGATGGTCTTGATTTCCTGACCTCGTTATCCGCCTGCCTCCGCCTCCCAGAGTGCTGGGATTATAGGGTGAGCCACCGCGCCTGGCCAATTCTAACTACTCCTTTCTAATACACCATGAGTACTAAATATTGTTAAGTATCTATATATGGTTTATGAAATGTAATACATTGCTGTCTTCCATAGTTAAGTTCCTTTAATATTTTAGTAGTTTCCACTAACACCAAGATCTATCCATTAATTGCATTTAAAGATGGGTGGGTATTGAAGTACAACTATAGTTCACTGGAACTAAACTACAATATAACCTTTACCCAACAAAAATAGAAAGAAATTAAGTACTCCTAAATATGATTTTCTATATATTTGACCCTTTTAAATCTGCATTTTTGTACTTCCTATAATAATTAGCCACTGTTACTACTTACTATCCACATTTAAGACAAAGTGTCCAACTGCCTTAAAATAAGCAGCTCTTTACTCATCTATATAAACAACTAAAAAAATTATCCTGATTGCCCTTAGTGCAGGAGCCTCTTGTGTCATGTAAACGGAAATTAATTCTATTTCATGAAACTAGTTCAATGAATAACCAAAAAAAAAAAATCGGTAACTCTCAAACATTGGATCTACTCTCCAAATGTAGGACATATTTGTAATTTTCCAGCGTTGTACCAAAAACTGTACACTTATTCCTCAACCCCACAAAGGTTACACATCAGAAAATTTCCAAATGGTATTTAAATTAAATAAATCCAGTTATTTAGTTTTAAAACTAAACTGTTTTATCTCAAAAATTCCTAAAACTATTTTTAGTCTGACATCCTTCATGTTTAAAATAAGATTTTGTGTAATGTAAATGCACAACTTATTCTTACTCTTTTGACTATAACTAGTTAAAGTAAAACTATGCAAGCTCTTGATCTTGTGAGAAAAAGTTTTGACTAGATTAACAGTGTTTATACTGGGATTGTAAAAACATTTTAAATCCAAATAAAAATGCACTCCAGATATCAGTTTTCATGATCAGGTGCCCACCATGACAGCATATTCTATTATTCAAACCAGTAACAACTGATTGAGAGAGTCTGTGGTCAAATCAGAAAATATTTTGCTAGGAAAACATGCCAGCTGGCTAATATGTGAAGGAAGTTCAAAATGTTCAGCACTTTAATTCTCTGATGGACATAAGAAGGATTGTATTTCACAAGAATAAAATGAGAAAAGCAAGAGTTACACATTTTCCAAAGCATTTGTACTCTGTACATTATATCATATATTTCTAATAATTCAAAATTTTAAAACTTTTCATTTTTAATTGACTAGATGTTTCGTTGTCATTAGAGAAAAGATAGGTCTACTTAAGAGCACTAATGGGCTATGTGACCTTGGGTAAGATACTGAAACCCTTCAGTCAGTTTCCTTGGTTGTAAAATGAGATTACACAGATTAAATAACACCTGACAAATGATAGGTAATCAAAAATGTCAATTTCCTTTCTCTTCTCCTATTTAAAGTAAAATCATTGTTTTGAGGGGAAAGAGTGGTGATAAAATGTAATACAATTTTAAAAACCTGTTTCTTCTTGTTAGATCACAGTTACATCTTTTCAAATCTGACAGTCAATCACAGGTACTGTAACTGCTTTCCATAAAGGTATAAAATTAACACCTTCATCTGCTTTATGCAATGGAATATTGTAAGTTTCTCAATAAGACAATTTAAGGCAAAAAAAAATAGCCTCTATTAACACGATTGTCAGTCAGATGCAAACTAAGAAGCTAATTCCAAAGAAAGAAAGCCAAAATATTATTTGCCACCTAACGAAATCATATACATTTGCCATATAATGAAGTCAAAAGTCCTCAATGAATCTATAAAGGTTAAATCCTTAGGAGGAGGTTCCAAGATGGCGGAATAGGAACAGCTCCAGTCTACAGCTCCCAGCATGAGCAACGCAGAAGATGGGTGATTTCTGCATTTCCAGCTGAGGTACCAGGTTCATCTCACTGGGGCTTGTTGGACAGTGGGTGCACAGCACAGAGCGTGAGCTGAAGCAGGGAGGGGCATCGCCTCACCCAGGAGGCACAAGGGGTCGGGGAATTCCCTTTCTAGCCAAGGGAAGCCATGACAGAGGGTACCTGGAAAATTGGGACACTCCCACCCTAATACTGTGCTTTTCCAACGGTCTTAGCAAACTGCACACCAGATTACATGCCACGCCTGGCTTGGAGGGTCCCAGGCCCACGGAGCCTCGCTCACTGCTAGCACATCAGTCTGAGATCGAACTGCAAGGCGGCAGCGAGAAATGGGGAAAAGATTCCCGATTTAATAAATCGCGCTGGGAAAACTGGCTAGTCATATGTAGAAAGCTGAAACTGGATCCCTTCCTTACACTTTATACAAAAATTAATTCAAGATGGATCAAAGACTTAAATGTTAGACCTAAAACCATAAAACCCCCAGAAGTAAACCTAGGCAATACTATTCAGGACATAGGCATGGGCAAGGACTTCATGACTAAAACACCAAAAGCAATGGCAACAAAAGCCAAAATTGACAAATGGGATTTAATTAAACTAAAGAGCTTCTGAACAGCAAAAGAAACTACCATCAGAGTGAACAAGCAACCTACAGAATGGGAGAAAATTTTTACAATCTACCCTTCTGACAAAGGGCTAATATCCAGAATCTACAAAAAACTTAAACAAATTTACAGAAAAAATCAAACAACCCCATCAAAAAGTGGGCAAAGGATATGGACAGACATTTTTCAAAAGAAGACATTTATGCAGCCAACAGACACATGGAAAAATGCTCATCATCACTGGTCATCAAAGAAATGCAAATCAAAACCACAATGAGATACCATCTCACACCAGTTAGAATGGCAATCATTAAAAAGTCAGGAAATAACAGGTGCTGAAGAGGATGTGGAGAAATAGGAACATTTTTACACTGTTCGTGGGATTGTAAACTAGTTCAACCATTGTGGAAGACAGTGTGGCGATTCCTCAAGGATCTAGAACTAGAAATATCATTTGACCCAGCCATCCTATTACTGGGAATATACCCAACTATAAAGACACATGCACACATATGTTTATTGCAGCACTATTCACAATAGCAAAGACTTGGAACCAACCCAAATGTCCATCAATGATAGACTGGATTAAGAAAATGTGGACATATACACCATGGAATACTATGCAGCCATAAAAAAGGATGAGTTCATGCCCTTTGTAGGGACATGGATGAAGCTGGAAACCACTATTCTGAACAAACTATCGCAAGGAACAGAAAACCAAACACTGCATGTTCTCACTCATAGGTGGGAATTGAACAATGAGAACACATGGACACAGGAAAGGGAACATCACACACCGGGGCCTGTCATGGGGTAGGGGGATGGGGGAGGGATAGCATTAGGAGATGTACTTAATGTAAATGACAGTTAATGGGTGCAGCATACCAACATGGCATATGTATACATATGTAACAAACCTACACATTGTGCACATGTACCCTAGAACTTAAAGTATAATAATAAAAAAAAAAAAATTAGCAGGCTAAAACTGCTAGAGAGGCACTGTATAATTCAAGCTAAAAAAATTTCCCCCTCAAAAAACATGCTAAAAACCTAAAATGTAAAGGGTATTTTAATATATCTTTTCTTTTCTCCCACTTTAACAGTTAAGAAAAAACAAATATGCCATTAGATAGACTAACAACTCTACTAGGTATTCAAAAGCTTTACTGTGGTCAAATTCGGTTGTAAGAATTATACTTTAAGACTTATATTCTTAAACTTCAGAGAATTAAAAACCTATGTGGTGGCTCATGCCTGTAATCCCAGCACTTTGGGAGGCCAAGGCGGGTGGATTACGAGGTCAGGAGATGGAGACCATCCTGGCTAACACGGTGAAACCCCATCTCCACTAAAAATACAAAAAATTAGCCAGGCATGGTGGTGGGTGCCTATAGTCCCAGCTACTCGGGAGGCTAAGGCAGGAGAATGGTGTCAACCCAGGAGGTGGAGTTTGTGGTGAGTGGAGATCGCGCCACTGCACTCCAGCCTGGGCACAGAGCGAGACTTTGTCTCAAAAAAAAAAAAAAAAAAAAAAGACAACAAAAGAGAAACCTAAATAGAGCTCAAACACAGGATAAAAAATATAAGCAATGGATATACACAACCAACTCTATCTACTTTTAACTACTATATGCTACTCATGAATGCACCTGCAGACATATATGTATGTTGTTTCATATTGTTGAGTGCTTGGAAGTCTGAGCACAGTTGAGGATGTCTAAGCTAACTCTATATGTGGAAAGTTGAAATAAAACTGAACTACAACCCACCACACCCTACACATGTGCACACACATAAAAGAACTGTGAAAAGCTCAGTTGCAACTCACCTCTTCTTTCCCACCCAGAGTCTGAACTTTCACACTGAATTAAGTGAATTAGCAAGTAGAAAATTAGCAAGTAGAGAAACTGAGTGACTGCTACATAGACAAAACCTGAAGAAAAACTGATTTGGATTGAGTATTTCAGCATGTCAAAATTTCTACAATGAGGGTTAAATGTTTTTTGAGGGTATATTTCACTTAGCTTGTTGATATAATCTTATTTATTTCTTTAGAAGTAATTCATAAATAAATGAAAGCAGGTGATTTGAATATAGTCTGATTCCAGAATAACAGCCTTCAATCACTATACAAGACTGATTCTGAAAAATGGCCTCAATTCCTCTCTCATTATTTTCCAGTGTATGGTCACCAAGGTTTAACCCTTAGCTAGTCTATTTATTCAATATTCTCAAACCCATCATTTACCTTAGTACAACTGAGGGGCTCAGCTTGATCTCTCTGATGAAGTCAACTGTCTGATGTCTGAGCATCATATTCTTCTTATGGCTATTAGTTTACATGTATTTGTATGATCCTCTACTTAATGTCTGCCTTATCTACTAGGTAATATGCTTCATGATGGCAGGAGTCAAGTCCAGTTTTGCTCACCGTTTTAACCCCAACACATATCACAATGCCTGGCATATAGTAGAAGTTCAAAAACAGAAAAAGAGAAAAAAGTAATTAGTGGAGGGAAGGAGATTAACATTTATTCAAACAGCTGTATTGGCCTTGTTACTGTTCCTGGAACATTACAGGCATAGTCCCACCTCAGGGCTGCTACACCTGCTCCTCCCTTTGCCTGAGATAGTCCCTTCCCATAAAAATCCCCATGGCTAATGACTTCCCCTCTTTCAAATCTTTGCTCAAATAGTACTTTCCAGGTGAGGCCTTCGCTGACCACCTTGTTTCAAATTCCAACAACCCTTTCATCCCAAACTCTGCATATTCCTTAGTTGCATCTGTTTTATTCTTTTCTGTATGTTTATTATGTACATATTAATAACACTATTATTAATAGCATTTATTATGTCCTAAAAGACTAAATATCTTACAGTACTAGCTATCTCTCCCTAGAAGGTTCACTCTATAAGAACAGAGACTTCTTTCATTACTGTATTCCCAATTTTTACAATGATGTCTAACACACAGTAAAAACTCAGTATTTGTTCAAAAAATGACTATATAAAGTAAAATAACATTTTGTCATTGTTTCAGAGATTCAAAATTTATCTTAACATGCATTGTTTAAAACTGTCAACTATTCTTGGGTAGAAAACACTATCCCTGTTTTAAGATTTTATACTTTTTAATTTTTAAGTGTTAAAATATTCTTCCTTTTTCAAAATGATGATCATAGTATATAGTAACTATTTTTTCTCAATGGCCTTATTTGCAAAAATGAGAAATGGTTAAAATCTGTCAGTGTCTAATAACTTTTTAGAAATTTTACTGGTCTATGGAATCTAAAAATCTGGAAACTACTGACATGTAAAATTAAAACAACTCATCAGAATATCATTTCAGTATCTAGCCCAATAGACCCACTGAAACTAATTCTACCCTTCAAAAATCCTCTTCTCTAGTCAAGCCAGTATCTTTACCAAAGTCAAACCATGACTTTGATTCCCCTGAACCCTTCTTCTGAACTGACTTTCCTCATCATGCCTCCTCTACAGCTTTCTCTTCCTTTATCTAAAATCCATCTAATATCACAAAGCCATTCCTTACCACTCTATCCTACATTCATCCTTTTCTCATCTGAACACCTCCAGCCCTTTAGCTAGGGCTTAATTCCAAACACTAGCCTGGCTCAAGCTACCTAAGTAAGAATCACTTTGTGGAAATTTTTTAAAGGCAGTTTCCAGCATCTCAGTGCAGATCAGAATTTCCAGGATTGGGGTACAAGAGCCAATAGTTTTTAAAAGTTTAGGGAACAAAGAAAGTCTTATTAAATACAAATAATTTGACCACAATAATAGTTACATGTTTATCCTAAGTCTTCCTATTAAACAACAAATGTGCATGTCCCATGTATAATCATACATATGAAGAGTCTAATTTTGAAATAATTCATTTTAAATTCAATTGTAACATTCTGACACAGATACACAGAGGCATTTGTGAAAATGGTGTATTATCATAGAAGGGCACATATTGTAAGGAAATTAATATTCTTAAGTTTATTCAAATGGGCAGCAATGAAATTTTGCTTTAAAAAAACAAGTTAACCTAAATATAGTTTACCAACCTGTTTGTGGTTCTCTGCCATAGAAAGCTGCAATGCCAAGAGCATGGAGTCTGCACCACATAGCGTAGTTCTCTCAGAGTTACAAAGAGCACGCCAGTTCTTTCGAAACTCTTTAATCATATCCAGGACAGACTTCTGATTAAGCACAGCCATTATCTTAAAGTAGGACAGAATACAAAGTTAAAGTACCTTATGTTAACTGGAAATTAACATTTAACATGTATAGGCAAGCACAGATAGAGAAAAATATATAGTGAATGAGAGGTCATTTCGTATTTACCAAGATTGCTTTTAATTACATTTAGGAAAACAAAATAATACAATTTCTGCTCAATCATATTTCCCTTCCCTTTGGTTTCTTAAGCCAAACCTTTTGAAAGAACAAAATGTAGCCTTCAATCCTGAAAATTCACACAAAAACAGACATGCAAATTTACTGCAAAGTTATAATTACAAACATAACTAAAGTTGTATTTAAATATATATATTTGTTTTGAGATAGGTAATATCTGATAAATTGGAAAAAAAAAAAAAAAACCTAAAAAGCCAATTTCCTCCCATCTTACATTGTCCCAAAAGAGGTGGCCTATTTTTCTACCTGTTTGAATCTGGACCAGCCTCATGACTTGATTTAACCAACAGAATGTGGCAAGAATGACGCTGTGGGAGTTCTGAGCTTAGGCCTTAAGTGGTGTGTGCAGAAGTACTAATACAATAGGCCTGAATGCTATCCTTTGAAGCTGGAGTTCAGTCCGGGAACTTAGATTTCAGGAGCGTTTCCAGTAAGAGTGGTTCACTGGGCTAAACTGTTCATTAAAACAATATAGTTTATGCTAAACACTTGCGAGTCTGGAATTTTGGTACATGTCAGACAGTGGATGCCTTTGCACTTAGCCCCCAATAAAAACCCTGGGCACGGAGTCTCTAATAAGCTTCCCTGGTAGATAATTCACATGTGTTGTCACAACCTGTTACTGGAGGAATTGTGTCCTGTGTGACCACCAGAGTATCACCTAGCAGTGTCCCACCCAAACTGCTGATCCACAGAATCAGAAGGAAAGGGTTATTTTAAAACCTTAACTTTTGAAATGGTTTGTTACACTATACTACATAACCAATAAAATAACTAATATTTAGGAGCTTACTTGGTGGAGATACTTTTCAAAAGCTTAATATTGATTACCTCACTCAATTCTCACAAGTGTCCAATAAGACAGGTCTGTTATTATCCTCATTTTACCTAATATCCTCCATGTCTCTCAGCTTGTAAGTGGACAAACAGCATAAACTTAAGACGTCTAACTCTATAAGCTGTGTTCCTAAAGCATCATATTAAATAACTTCTCCTGATGCACACAAAAGCCTTTCAAAATAATTTGAGGCAGTGCCATTGTTTCATGTACCCAAGACTACACAAGGCATCCAATTCCTTTCTCTGAGTTTACAGACATGCCTGCTAAAAGTTTTTTTTTCCTACTTTAAGTACTCAAGTCTAGGCATACTCACATGCCTATCATCTTATTTGGGGCATTTTCCTGCACTCATTCCATTTCCTGACTCCTGCTATGCATTTCTTCTACTTTTATGTGGCATAAACAGAATCTTAGATGTTTACTGGCATCTTTGGTTTGTATAATCAAGAACAAAGACATATGCCACTTGCAAAATAATTGAATTATAGATACAATCTATGATGCAACTTAAAAATACAGGTAGAAAAATCAGAGATTAATTATTTACATAAATGCAAAACCTAGTAAATAGCTAAGAGTTGTATTTCTCTTCAAAAAATCACCCTCATCTCTTGAAAGAAAAAAAAAGTGAAGAAGTGTCAGCTTCAGTGACATGGTCACTTTGCCTGAAATAAATTTTTGGGAGTAAATTACTTACCGGTATTATCTAAAGGTCGTATTATGAGATTTGATTGCTATTAATGAAGACTCACTTGGGAATTAAGACTATTCCGAAATGTGGCTCCACCACTTACTGGCTGCGAGATCTTGGCCAAGTTATATCACCTTTCCCTGTCTCAGCTTCCTCATAATGAAAATGAAAACCCTATCCCATAGGGTTTTATGACGAGTAAACAACATAAACACAAGTAAAGCTTTTAGAACAGTGCCTGGCATGTATAAAAGCACATTAACTATTATCACGCATTATGAGTTTCTAAGTTGTTTTGAGTTAAAAGTAAAAGAGCATTGGCCTAGCATGGTGGTTCACACCTGTAATCCCAGCACTTTGGGAAGCCGAGGCTCACCTGAGGTTAGGAATTCGAGACCAGGCTGGCCAACATGGTGAAACCATGTCTGCTAAAAATTAGTTGGGTGTGGTGGCATGTGCCCCAGCTACTCGGGAAGCTGAGAGAGGAGAATTGCTTGAACCAGGGAGGCGGAGGTTGCAGTGAGCCAAGATAGCACTACTGCACTCCAGCCTAGGTGACAGAGTAAGACTCCGTCTTAAAAAAAAAAAAAAAGCATTACTATGGTGACAGAAAACCAAGAGTCTCATTCAGGGATCAGCTATTTCTAAAGGAACAAACAGTAAATATTTGAGGCAGGCACAACTACTCACTTTGACCTTCTAGTGTGAAAATCGCCACGGACATACATAAACAAGCAAATGAGCACAGCTGTGCTCCAATAAAACTTTTTTTATGGACATTGAAATTTGAATTTCATGTAATTTTTACAAATCACAAAACATTATTCATTTTTCCCCCAACCATATAAACATGTAAGACTCATTCTTAGCTAAGGAGCTGGCTGCACAAAAACAGGCAGCACAGATAGTTTGCCAACCCCTGGTCTAGTCCCAGCTCTTCCTGTAGCTAGCTGGGTGAGGGAGCCTATGCGATAAGCCTTACACGTGGTTGCCTAGGTAGAAGCATCATTACACAGAAATACTTCCCTTCCAGTCCCTTGTGAGGAGTCAATGAGACAATAAATATGCCAGCACTCTGAATGGCAGGCTGCACTATACAAGAAAAAAAACAGTAGCCAAAGGCAGCAGCGATAACACTTATTTTTTAAAAATTGGATTCCAGCTGCTCTAGAGCAAAAACTGTGAGACAAAAAATTGTCACTGGGCAGGCAGTGTGAAATGGTTGAAAGAACTACATTTTCGAGTCAGATATCACTTCCAGGCTCCCCCATTTATGACCTGTAGTCCTTCGGTATTTAAAATCTCTAATGAGCATAAGTTTCTTCACCTGCAAAACCAGGAAGGGAATTCCTACCTCACAGAATGAGACGTCAGTGCAACGAGTACACAACCCACCTAGTGCCAGGCATTTAGTAGGTGCTCAATTAAAAAACTGCACTCAACATCATTATCAGTGTTAGAGTGCAAGTCCCAAAGGTTCCTTGGGAGGCTGTAACTAATCAGAAGTAGGAGAAAGTTGAGGAATTGGAGTCTGCGTGCATAGTGGGACTAGAATCCTGATTTCCTGTCTAACTAATGGAAGTTAAGCAGGCCTCTATGGGCCTGTCTTCCAAGCTGCAAACGAACCCTCAGGACCTTCCAGCTCCATCGCTAGATACTGTGAACTCCACCTACAGCCCCCAGGCCCAACCAGACTCGAGCGCGAAGTCACTGCACCATAATACTTCGGTCCCACAGCACTTTGCTACGACCGGGTATTATAGTGCAAAACACCCTCAAAAGCCACAGCCTGAAACATCACTTAAAAATGAGACAGTGCGGGTGGGGCAGACGCGAGATTTACCTGGTTAGGCGTAGACCCGAAGACGTACGCTTGAGCTTGCAGAAAGTTCCCCCAAGGATGGCCCTCCCACGGCCGCCTCAGTCGCAGCTGAATACATTTCAAACCTCGCGGGAGACCTCGGGAGCCAATCGCTGCGCTCGCCCTCCGACCCGGAAGCAGAGCCAGAGCGCGTCGCAGCAGTCCCCAAGGAAGACCAGCTTGTCTCTGGTCGGTTCCCGGCGCTCTGCGGTGCGTATCGAGCGGGGAGCCCAAGAGGCCGCGATGCTTTTCTGCCGGCCGCCCAGCCCTGCCTTTCTATCCCCGGGAGTTCTTCCTTCCCACCTCGGGTCCCGGGAGGTGGGAGCGGGGTCTTGAGGAACTCGCCTGGCCCGGGGAGAGGTGTCGGGGCTCATTGCAGGGAGTTATATTGTTCTCTCCCTTCTTCTCTGCCCTTCTAGTTTTACAGGGGCAAGTCCTGCCGAACATGTATGGTGAGGCCCTGGGCACTGCTTTAATGAGCAGTAGGTGTGGGAACTGCACAATATCCTGACCTCGAATCTCTTGCACTTCCTATACCTCTCTGCCTCCATGTCCATAACACTTGCTGGTCACCCTTAACAAGTCTCCAGTCCCGGATGTCCATTCCTAAGGTTACTAGTTTATAAGCGTCTCGAGGTGGGACTCATCTGATTCTCAGTAGATACTTTTAAGGTGCTTGATATGTTTGTTACTGAGCCCGTCTGTTTTCAGGACAACCCTTGTGTCGAATTTTTTAAAAAACCAAAAACTCTAAAACCTATAATTCTCCTGTGGGAATGCTACTTCCAGAGTGCACACTAGTCCCTGACGGTTAGTTAAAGTCTTGTGCCTAGTTTTAAGAATATTACTATTTTAAATTTTATTTTAAGTTCCGGGATACGTGTGCGGGACGTGTAGGTTTATTACAAAGGTAAACGTGTGCTATGGTGGTTTGCTGCACTTGTCAACCCATCACCTAAGTATTAAGCTCCACATGCATTAGCTCTTTATCCTGATGCTCTCCCTTCCCCCAGCCCCCCGAACATTATTTTTGTATCACAAATTTTGGCACTCCTTACAACAGATCGTGTATTTTATATCTATTTATATTGTAGCCCTTTTCACGTTGAGTCATAACTATCGCTAAATTGTGGACTCCTTTAAGCCAGAAGGCTGTTTTTTTCTTCATTAGCACTGGTTCTCCACACACAATGAAGTCTTCCAAATCCTGGCCCTGCTTACAAGCTTGGCAAGTTAGTTAACCTACTGAAGCTACAGTTTCTCCATCTGCAAAATGGAGACCAGAGGTAGTACCTGCCTTTAGATTTGTACAGATATTAGATGTGGTCATGTCGGTAAAATCCTTAATGTGGCACCTACAAATAGTGGTTCATAAAAGTTATTAATTTTTATTAACATTTGCTATTAAAATGATTCCATCTTCAGATGAAATACTTTTTGTTTTAGATAATCTAAACAGAGCTTTATGGTGTTATTGTCTGCTAGAATCACAGATACGGGAAAAAGCTGTAGAGCCAATGTGGAACCATTAATAACTAGATTTAATATTTTTCCTTCAGTTTCTGTCCCTTGATAAGTACTTTAAATGTTTCTTTTGAGCTTTCTGTCTCATTTTAACACCACAACCTTATTTTGATGCATTTGCTTAATGACTAACACTTCGACCATTCTAATTGTACCTGTGCTGTAATCCACAGTTTCGTGACCTTGTCCAGTAGAAGGCTATTTAATTTTCACAACTGCTTGAATTTTGACATACAAGATGAAGCAAGATGCCTCAAGAAATGCTGCCTACACTGTGGATTGTGAAGATTATGTGCATGTGGTAGAATTTAATCCCTTTGAGAATGGGGATTCAGGAAACTTAATTGCATATGGTGGCAATAATTATGTGGTCATTGGCACGTGTACGTTTCAGGTTAGTCTATAAAACTGCACCGAATGACAGTGAACATATTTCACTGATAAGAGAACTTACACAAACCAAATCTAAACTTTGAAACTATATTGAGTTTGAATGTTAAAAAAAAAAAGATAAAGCCCATAGAGAAAGATGTTCCCAGTTATATGTGCCTGAGATTTATGTAAACATTATATAGATAGTGAAAAAGAATAGTATGAGGCTTCTCTTTTGCTTCATGATCATTAATGGAATATTCTGATAACTGAAGGCTATGATTAACTGAACAGTGGTTATGTACAGGAAAAAAAACAATATAAATGAGATCCAATTAATTACGGTTTTTCTACATCCTGCTTTGACATGAAACCAGCTAATATTGAGAGCCTGGAAAATGATCTTCTAGGAGATTTTATAGCTTTGATAATATTCAGCTTTCCTATTAGTATGCTGTCATACTTTTTGTGCATCTGAAGTATGCAGAGTATGGAGTCTTATTAATTGAGGCAGTTAAGCATAGCTATTAAGAGCGTGAATTCTAGAACTGGAATGCCTACATGTTTACTCCTGCTTTACTTACTTCTTACTAGCTATGAGACCTTGAATAAGATATTTAGCCTCTCCTGTAAACAAGAGGAAAACAATGCTCAAATTTTAGTATGTGTAAAATTCCGAGAGGGCATCTGACAACATTGTAATCCATATATGTGTTTTAGTTGTCATTGATATGGGCAGTGGTAACACTCTCAGATTTAATCACCAAAGTAACATTGCTTTGTGGTGAACATAAACCATGTTTTCTCAGAGGAAAACTAGTTTTACACGTAAGAGAGACTTTGAACAACGAAGGTTCAAGCGTCAGGACTATCTGGCTAAGCCTTTGTCAGAATATTATTATTTTTATTATTATTATTATTATTTTTGAGACAGAGTCTTGCTTGGTCGCCCATGCTGGAGTGCACTGGTGTGACCTCAGCTCACTACAGCCTTCATCTCCTGGGTTCAATTGATTCTCCTGCCTCAGCCTCCTGAGTAGTTGGGATTACAGGCATGCGCCACCACACCCAGCTAATTTTTGTATTTTTAGTAGGGGCTTTCATGATGTTGGCCAGACTGGTCTCGAACTCCGGACCTCATGTCATCCGCCCGCCTTGGCCTCCCAAAGTGCTGGGATTACAGGTGTAAGCCACCCTGTGTGGCCTATCAGAATATTATTAATAGAACTGTATTTCTCAAATTATAATTAATGCGGTAATTTGGAAGTGTCCAATTTTCTAAGGTTTAAAGTAACTATCACTAAAGTGATATTATATCATTATAAATGTTATTTCCTCCTTTACTGAAAAGGCAATTCTGTATCTTTTTTTTTTTTTTTGATAGGGAGTCTTGCTGTGTCACCCTGGTTGGAGTGCAGTAGTGTGATCTCTGCTCACTGCAACCTCTGCCTCCTGACTTTAAGCAATTATCCTGCCTCAGCCTCCTGAGTAGCTGGGATTACAGGCGCGTGCCATCATGCCCAGCTAACTTTTTTGTATTTTCAGTAGAGACAGGGTTTCACCATGTTGGTCAGGCTGGTCTTGAACTCCTGACCTCATGATCTGCCTGCTTCAGCTTCCCAAAGTGCTGGGATCACAGGCGTGAGCCATCATGCCCAGCGGCAATTCTGAATCTTACAGTATTCTGACATCAGAAGTGCAATTTGGCATTTTATAGCACAATAAATATATAAAGCTTTACAAATTGGAATATAGTCATATTTAAGAGGAAATATGAATTAAAAGTTTCGTTTGTTGCTGTCTGAGTAGAATATGACAGCTCCTAGGCTATTTCATACTGTCTCTTTGGGTGGGGGGTAGAAATTACTACCTTTTAGACTAAATATGACCCTCAGCCTCACTTACATGGACATGGTTTAGGATCATAAAAAGTTATATGATTAAAACAATGTTACATACTTGAAAAAGACTGAGGAAAAACCATTTCTCTAATGCAGGCCACCAGTGCACAAAAGAGTAAAGCAGCCTCCTACAGGTAAAACTAATTTTTGCTTCATTACTTCTAAAATTAATAACTGAACATAAAATTGTATTCAAAAACACTGAAAAATGTTTATCTCATTTATGATTAAGAAATGTTGAGAGAGAAAGTCAGTGGAGAACAAATTAGGAAAAGAGAAAGGCAAAGATGAGAGAGGGAGAAGATGGGAGAGAGAAGGAAAATGACAACGTGAGAAAAAAGAACTAGTATAAACATTTGTGTTCTGTTATGTTTTATGGTCACATGTATTGTCTCAGTTGACCCTCATACCTGTGAGATTAGCAATGTAGGTCTCATGCCCAAATTACTAAGGAAAAAATTAGATTTTTATTAATTTGGACAATAGTAAACACAAATTATATTCTGCACCAGACATTGGAAATACAATTCAGTAAGTCCATTTCAAAATAAATTATTGCTTTTCTTTGAAGTTATTTTTTATCTAGCTAAACACTGTTAAACCTTATTGCTATTCTGTTGTCCTAGAACCTTCAAGTTCCATTGCACCCAGTTTCATGCCTCTTGTCTTGAGAGAAAACTAAGTAAAGGTAAATTAAGTGGAAAGATCTCCACATTCCTCTCAGAAAAATAATCCTTATTTTAAGGCTATTTAGAAAACGTTGTAGATATAGTGAATTTGAATTTCAACAAAGCATTTTTCAGAATCTCATGCTGTCTCTTTGATTATGATGGACATATGAGCTTCTGCACGATAGTACTGTTTACTGGTGTCATGTATTTGTCAGATATTCCTTAAGTACATACTGGGTGCCAAGACATGAAAAAAGCAAGGACTGTATCCTTAAGGAAATATTTAAATATAAAGCAGAGCAATAAGAAAACTGCTATAAAAACCTTTGTTAAAGGGCAGAGGAGCATGAACATGTATGCTTGCCTAAATCAGTGTTCTCATCCAAGTTATAGTAGAGGCCTCAATTCACTAATGAAGACCCCTTGAATAGACTTAGAAATCTGCTATGTATTTTACACTTTTTAAAGTGTACACGTATCAAGTAGAACTAGCCACATTTCACGTGCTTCGTAAGGTCCTGTGTGGCTAGTGGCTACCATATCAGACAGCACAGTTCTCTCTGCATTTTCCTCTGTAAATTGACAATAATCTTTAATATAATAATAATATTCTTTAGTTCTCAGCAGTATATTATGATTCAGAGAAGATAATATATTTTAATACAAATTTCAGGGTAGTATCTAAATGTTTAAAACTGTGAAAGAGGTATTAGACTCAGAATGGTAAGTGGATTTTATGTTATTTGTCACCTCTATTTGAGTGGACAGAGTTGTTGCTTATAATGCTTTCAGGCTAAGGCTGAATCCGCTGCTTAGTGTGTCTTCACCTAGAGGAGATCAACTATGGCCAGATACTTGCCATCGTTAATTTAGACTGACTTGGTGTGGTTCCAGAGATGGAACATGGAATAATGAGTAGAATTTACATGGAAACAGATTTTGGCTTAATGTGAAGAACTCTTCTAATAATTAGAGTTATTCCCCAATTGAATAAACTTTCCAAAGAAGTAGCTAGTTCCCTCTCACTGGAAATGTTCAGAGAGAGGGGTTGTGTAAACTCAGATGCTCTCCTAGGGATTCAAACATTGGGGGAAAGAATTGAACTAGAGAAACTTCACAGTCTTAACTAACTGAAATTCTGTATTTGGCCTTAAATAGGTGTAGTAGGAGGGCCTGCCAGTTTCAAACCCTTATAATAGCACTTCCATCAACCTGGCTTTGCTCCAACCTCAAATATGCCGAAGCCTTGTATAATCATTTGTATTATAGCAAGTTTTCCAAAGTGTCTTAATTTCCTGCCTATACAATTCTGCTTACACCCCAAATTAAATCCAAAATAGCATTTGTCTCTGCCTATACCACACACACACCCTGGCCTTTTAGTTGGCTCAGTGGCAAACAGTGCTGCCAGGAAAAAAGGTTTCACTGGTAATACAAAAAGCCCAGGCTATACAGTCCCTGGGATTTCTTTATCCCCATGACCACCCAGTAATCCTATATGTGATTTGGGTAACAAATTATAGGACCTGATTGTCAATAATATTGTTGCAACAGCAAGAGGATGTGTATTTACATGTAAAAACTTCATTTTTAAGAGACTGATTTGTCAACTTTGGAAAAATAGATGTAATCCAAACTGTGAAGTCAGCTATGATTAGGCTCCTAAACTTATTTTAAAATTGCTTAGTGGCTGCTGTCTTGGCATATCTGGCTGTTAGCTATACAACTATTATACACACAAATTACGAAGTAGTAAAATTTGACAGTGTTTTTCTTTCCTTGATATGTGTATTTCTATTCTTTCATTTATGGAAAAACTTTTTGCTGTTAACTTTAAGTTCACCTGAAATTTGAAGTTATTTTCAAAGGGTATCTGAATTATATAGAGAAAGGTGTGTAGTATATTTGTGAAATGACTTTACTAGGATCCCATAGGCTATCCTGGAAAAATCAGTGTATCTACTTGGATTTCATTCAAGTAGACATTATAAAACTTTGCATTTAGATTCTGGGTGAATGGAATTCTTAGAGCAGTAATTCCTATCAATATAGACATACGTATTTCATTAAATATCAAGTTTCACCTGCTAGATTTTTTTTTTCCCTGATACTAAAAATAACTGTAGTTAACACACAAGATTTCTTGGACAAATTTGTCATGAAAATTTGGCGTTAGTCTCTAGACCCAGTTCAGGTATTGATTTAAATAGCAGAACAATGATATACTTTTTTTAAAAATTGCAAAAATTTTTTTATCATTTTTTTTCTTTTTTACCTTTCCTGTGGTGCTGAGCAGTATTTTAATGCTTATAAAATATGTGTTATCCATAAAGGCATAAAGAGTAATAAGATGGATCCCTATATACCTGCTGCCTATTTTAAGAAAAGGAACATTAGCAATTCTTTTGAGGCCCCCTAAGTATCCTTCCCTTACTCATGGTAGGTATTTTGCATGGCAGGGTTTTCTTTTTGTTTGTCTGTTTTTTCCTGCTTCCTCCTTAAGGGCCCTGGATCTATGCAGAGATCTCTGATCTGGCATCCTTCCTTGTCCTGGCACTAGGATTTGTCTCCTCTCTCTTGCAAACTGAAGCTTTAAATCATTGCATGTAGGCAGATGCCCTTATAACGGCTGCATACCTTGGTAGTTGTTTGCTTGTCTGTATTTGAATTTTTGCAATGTTGTAATGGGAGAACTTTTCAGGTTATTGTCCCCATTGCCAGCGATGGATGGCTTGACTTTTAAAGTTGATTTTTTTTCTCACCTTCCTATGAAGATAAACTGAAATCATTTTAGTAGGGCTGAACTAGATAAATAAGCCAACTTTATTAAGCATTTATTCCCAGAATCAAATATCTAAAACTAACCAGATTATTTCTTACATATTCACTATTCATAGACTGTCCAGATGAATTATTTGTACCATCTTACACACATATAATGCCACATGTAACACTACATGAACATTGTTGACACTGATTATAAAGACTTTGAGGTCTTTATGAGGTCCCAAAGTACTTTCCATGTAATCAGAATGTTCAGTGTATTTTTTTTAATATTGTCGGTAGATAATCCGGTTCTGGTAATTCATTTACCTAGAATATTTTGATTCTTTAGAGCATTCCATTTTCTTTGTTTTCTTTTTTTATAAAGTAGAGAGAGGTCTCACTATGTTGCCCAGTCTGATCTAAGACTCCTGAGCTCCAGCAATCCTTCCACCTCAGCCTCGCAAAGTGTTGGGATTATAGACATGAGCCAACATGCCTGACCAAGCAGTCCCTTTTCATTGAACTTATTATGAAATGCCTCCTAAGATAAAGTAGAACATATTTACTGTTTGTTTCTAGTTGCCTTAGAGAGTTACTTTGTGAGGCTTAGACAACTTTGGATTTTTTTTTTTAATTCAATGAACTAGTTAAATCTTAATATGTAACTTGCTTTTGAACTTTTCTAAAGCATAAACATAACCTTCTGATAAATTCATTATAATGAAATACAGAATATTATATTGTTTGTTCTCATTACTTACTAAAACATTTACTGTGTGTGCTTAGGAAGAAGAAGCAGACGTTGAAGGCATTCAGTATAAAACACTTCGAACATTTCACCATGGAGTCAGGGTCGATGGCATAGCTTGGAGCCCAGAGACTAGACTTGATTCACTGCCTCCAGTAATCAAGTAAGTTTAACAGTACCAAATGCACTCTTTACTAGTGTACTTTGATTGTGTTACATGATCTGAAGTCTGATCATAGATACTTTTTTCTCCATTTCCATTTTCCACAACCCAAGATATTAGATATTTTGATACTTGCTACTACTTAATAATTTAGGCTTATCATCTGAATTTGTAATTTAAAGATACAGCCATGACTGTGATTCTTTGACCATGTGTTTGAGTCAAATTACAAAGCTTTTTACCTGAGATTCATCTGAATCAAGGTCTTTACAGATTGTTCACTGAATTTACAACTTAATTGAAAGTACAACTCTTAAAATAACTAAATGTGGTTGAGATGTTAATGAGCTTTCCTTCCTCACACATAGGCCAAGATCACATTTTCTTGTCTAACAGTATGTAAATCTGTAGTTCTGGTCCTTGGACTTCAGTTTTTGTGAGTGTTTAAAAAGAATGATGGTTTTCTGAGAAAAAATCCTGGCAATGCCTGCTGAAACCCTCTTTACAGGGGCAAGAATATGTTAGGTTATTTAAGATTTGTTACAAAACACTAGCCTTGCCTCCTACAAATGTAAAATCTAAAAGATGTGTCTTTTTTTAGTAAACAGAACTTAGGAACTAAAAGTTATCAACTATTAAGCTAACTTCATTTTTTAAATTAAGGGATAATTTAGATACTCTGATATTCTTAGCTGTTAAGGGTACAGTTTGATCAGTTTTGACAAATGCATATTCTTGTATAACCCACACCCTATTCATGCACAGTGTTTCTGTCACCCAAGAAAGTTTCTTCATATTTCTTCCCAGTTAATCATTGTACCCCACTCCCTACAGAAGCAACCATTGATCCGATTTCTATTACCAGAAATCAGTTTTGCCTATTCTAGAACTTCATATAAGTGGAATCATACAGAATATTTTTTGTGTCTGGCTTGTTTTTGCAATTTTTCCACATTGTTATGTATACCAGTGCTTTTTAAGTAGTACTTCATTGCAGTGTATCAACAGACCATAGTCTGTTTATTCATTCTTCTATAAATGGGTACCAATACAGTTTCCAGACTTTAGTTATTATTTTTTGCTGGATACTGCTTTGGGTGGTTATACGATTTAATTTATCTTAGGAGTAGAATTGCTGAGTCATAGGGTAGATATATGTTTAACATTTTAAGAAAGTGCCTGTTTCTAAAGTGGCTCCACCATTTTGTCTTTTCCCCAATAATCTAAGGGTGGTCTTCCTACTCTCCAACACTCATTCATTCATTTTGAGACAAGGTCTGGCTCTATTGCCCAGGCTGGAGTACAGTGGCACCATCTCCACTCACTGCAGTCTCTACCTCCCAGGCTCAAACCATTTTCCCACCTCAGCCTCCTCCTGAGTAGCTGGGACCATAGGCGCCCATCATCATGCCTGGCTAATTTTGGTATTTTTTGTAGGGACAGGGATTTGCCTGTCCCTACAAACTGTTGCCCAGGCTGGTCTCAAACTCCTGAGCTCAGGCAATCCACCTGCCTCGGCCTCCCAAAGTGCTGGGATGACAGCATCAGCCACCATACCTGGCCTATTCTCCAATATTTACTATTGTAAATCTTTTTTTTTTTTTTTTTTTTTTTTTTTTAGATACAGGTTCTCACTCTGTCACCCAGGCTGATAACCAGACCCATGATCACAGCTCACTGCAGCCTCAACCTCCCTTGGCTCAGCCTCAACCCTCCCTCTTACCTCAACCTCCCAAGTAGCTGGAACTACAGGCATGCACCACCACTCCCAGCTAAGTTTTTATGTTTTTTGCAGTGATGGGGTTTTGCCATGTTGCCCAGTCTGGTCTCGAGCACCCAGGCTTGAGCAGTTTACCCACCTTGACCTCCCAAAGTGTTAGGATTACAGGCATGAGCCACTGTGCCCAGCCTGTCTTTTTAATTTTAGCCATTCTAGTTGATGCCACAATGACATTTCCGTGATGACTGATGATGCTGACTCTTTTTTGGTGTATTTGTTTCTTCTATTAGAAATCATTGTGTGATTTCTTATAGGTTGTGAAGATGTTGCATGTTTTTTCCTAGAAGCCTGTACCAATATTTAGCTAACTTAGTTTTGAATAATCTACACAATAGCATTTGTCAGCATACGTAATGTCATTGCCAGCAGCTGGTGTGCTGTTAGTTTCCTTTTATATTAAAAGAAAGTGGTCACAATATCTAGACCTAAACGAGAACAAGTCTCTGATTCTTTAAATTTTGAAAGCTGTGGAAACAGTCTTTTTCCCTTGGTTTTAAGTTTTGTGATACTTTAACCTAGATATTCAGCTGTGGTATTCTATACTCTCCTTGTTGCTTGGTACTTGTTTTCCTGTCCTCTTTTTAGTGAATTTGCTGTGTTTCATTTCTGGTTGGTGTTTTTGTTTGGTTGGTTTTTTCTTATTTTTTGGTAAACTGTCTCAAGTCCTTTTTGGAACTATACAAATATCAGTAACAAATTCGAAAAACATTAGCAAGCCATTAATATTAGACTATTTTTAGAGCAAGATGACAGCACAATCTTGTTGTTTTCAAATACATTATTTTTATTATAAAATAATAAATGCTTAATAAAATTTAGAAAACACAGAAAATAAAAAGGAGAAGAATGCCACCTGTACTCCCAATACCCTTTTCATTTTTGTACATAATTGTGATTATACTAGAGTAACTCTCTATACTTTTTTTACTTTACTTTTTTATAGTATTCTAAAATAAATAGTAGTCTGTCACCGTGACTGAGGTATAACTCAGCATCTCTCTTATCATCATTAATTTTTATCTTACATTTAGAAACCCTTTATGATGGCTTATCATTAGCATGTAGTTGCCTTAAATTCTCTTTCTCCCTGCCTTTCTACTCTTTCCATCACTACTTGCTTTTCTTTTACAGTGGCCAGAGAATTCATTGTTCATCTTATTTCAGTTCTGTGAGATTTTCTGATTCAGTTAAAGAAGAACTTAAATATCCCTAAAACAGCAAGGATTCAAAGAAAAGTGGAGCAACACAAGGCTGGCCATAAAGTGTTCTGGGTTGGTTTGTTTGGTTTTATTTAGATCCTAGTAAGATTATTAATTTTCTTTTTAAGTAAGTATTCTTTGATTACTGTAACTCCTCTGTTTGCTGACATTCTTACTGAACTTGGCCTCATTTTGCTATTAATACCTCTTTACAAACCCTCTTAGTTGGGATATTTCTTTTAACAACTTCCAAAATAGCTTTTATCTGTTTTAGAGATGACATTTTGAACAAAGTTTTGTTATAACTGAGGAAATCTACTGAAATCCTCAACATGAGTGATATTATTGTGGCAAATTTGTGTAGAGTTTCCTATGAGCAAAGAAATAATGAATTCCCAAAATATTAATGGGACAAATTCAAAGGAGAAGAATTAGGTAGAATAAGCTTTGTTTTACAGTTTTTTTTCTTACCCTTTATTTGCATGTATAAAATATAGCATACATGCTTAAACATACACATAGTATGTATTAGTGTTCTCTAGAGGGACAGAACGAATAGGATAGGTGTATATATGAAGAGGAGTTTATTAAGGAGTATTGACTCACATGATCACAAGATGAAGTCCCACAATAAGGGGTCTGCAAGCTGAGGAGCAAGGCAGCCAGTTGGAGTCCCAAAACCTTACAAGTAGGAAGACCAACAGTGCAGCCTTCAGTCTGTGGCCTAAGGCCCAAGAGCCCCTGACAAACCACTGGTGTAAGCCTATGAGTCCAGAAGCTGAAGAACTTGAGTCTGATGTTCGAGGGCAGGAAGCATCCAACACAGGAGAAAGATGAAGGCTGGAAGACTTAAACAAGTTAGCTCCATCTACCTCCATCTGTCTGTTTTTTCTAGTTTTGCTGGCAGCCAGTTGGATCGTACCCACCCACATTGTGGGTGTGTCTTTCTGAGGGTGGGTCTTCCCCTCCCACTCCACTGACTCAAATGTTAATCTCTTCTGGCAACACCCAGAAACACCCGAATACACCCAGAATCAGTACTTTGTATCCTTCAATCCAATCAAGTTGACACTTAATATTAACCAGCACAGAGTATATATGTGCATTGTAACATGTTTATTATAAACACTCATGTAATCATCACAGAGGTCAAGAGATAGGACATTGCTAGCACTTGAGGTTGCCAGTGTGCCCTTCTCCAGTCAACCTTCTTCTTTCCCCTTAAAGGCTATCAGTTTCATGTTTATTAGGATAATTATCTCCTTGCTTTTTTTTATAGTTTTATCAGTTACTGATGCATCCCTAAGCAATATAGCTTAATTTTGCCTGCTTATGAACTTTCTTATGAATAGAATAATACTATATGTATTTTTTTGTTCTGCTTTGTTCACTTCATATTATATATATGAGATTCATCCATGTTTCTACTTGTAGATCTAATTATTTATTACTATGTAGTATTTCATTGTGAGTCTGTGACAGTTTATGCCTTCTATTAATACTATATTTCCAGTTTGGGGTTCTGAATGTGCTGTTTGAACATTACTGTGCATATATATCATAATGTACATGTGCACATTTTTTTTTTTTTGAGACAGAGTCTACCCTTAACATACTTGAAACATACTTTTCCCCTAACAGCTGACACGTATTTCTTCAGTGTTTCTTAGGCCTTTTGATTCTCCTCCTTTTCCCCTTTTTTTTCCTTGTCTTGTCCACTTGTGAAAGGTGTG
The DNA here is from genome assembly GCF_000951035.1 of Colobus angolensis palliatus. Classification (NCBI taxonomy): domain Eukaryota; kingdom Metazoa; phylum Chordata; class Mammalia; order Primates; family Cercopithecidae; genus Colobus; species Colobus angolensis. Next base: position 13,396,381 of record NW_012110919.1, on the reverse strand, counting down.
AAGAATGATTGGGGAGATGGACTGACAGGTCAACCAAAGGGAAGCTGACAAGCCTAGACAGGGGAGTTTAAACTAAATTGGGCAAAGTTCTGGTATCAAAGCTTGGGCATTAGCAACCTATCATACTGTGTGTATGCCAAATGCAGCATAGGAGGGGATTTATTTTTTTAACGTGTTGCCATTGTTACCGAAAAACAAGGGATTGGTCTAGGCCCTGTTGCATACCACACAGAAAGCCAGTGACTAAGACAACGAGTATTGCAAGGGAAGAAGGCTTTATTCAGGTGCTGCAGCTGAGGAGACAGGAGATAAGTCTCAAATCCATCTCACTAACCCACTAAAATTAGGAATTTATACAGCAGGGAAGAAATGTAACTACATGTAGAAAGACAGGAATTGTAAGGTATAAGGAACCAATCATGACAAACGAGGGGTCTGGTGTCTCATTGTCGAGATGCAATGATCTGGTAAGTTTCAGTTCCTTTATACTGTCTGGGAGGCCTGAAGGTCAGTTTCCTGAGAAAGGAACTCAGAGAAGACAAATAAAAGTTTCAGGCTTTAAGAACAGGAGAGTCAATCTCTGTAATTATCCCCAAACCGTAAACATTAGTTCTGTGGGGAAGGTGGGCCAGTTTCACCATCAGGACCACAAAGTGGACCTGATTGGGTTTTGGCTCTCCCTGCTTTTTTTGCTTTTTGCTGGACCTGTTATGTCCCAAATCAAAGCACCTATTTTTATAATGCATTGTTGATTAAATATAGGTATTCGTTAGGTTAAGTGACAGTAATGATAAGAGTGTACATTTGCATTTTAAAATGAGATTGATAGAGTTCTTTCATTTATTAATACAAAGGGCATTAGAAGTAAATTAATCCAGTCTCCTTTACTTTATTGAGGAGGAAACTGAGCCCTGAGTAGTTAAATGCCATCTTCAAGTTGTATAGCTAAAAAGTGGTAGAGCCACTACTAGGCTGACATGGTTAATCAAATGAAAATCTTGTTAAAATATGGCAGATTTTTAGGGGATAACTTGATACTCAACATCTGTTAAGCAATTTAATGAAACAGTCATCTATTTGTATACGATTTATGAGGGTGTATTTATTTCCCACTGTTGCCATAACAAATCACCACAAGCATGATAACTTAAAACAACAACAGAAATTTATAATCTGGAGGCACGTGTTCAAAATCATGTTATCAGTGGGATTGGTTTATTAGGCTCTAAGGGAGAATTCATTCCATGCCTGCTTTCTAGATTCTGTTGGTAACCAGGAGTCCTTGACTTTCTTTGCCTTGTTGATGCATCATTTCAATCTCTTACCCTTCATACCTCCTTCTCCTCTGTGTTTATCCTTTTTTGTGTTTCACTCATTGTTAAATTTAGGGCCCACCCTATATCCAGGATGATCATCTCAGTATCCTTTAATGTAATCATGTTTGCAGAACTGTATTTTCAAATAAAGCAGCACTTACAGTTACCGGGGTTAGCACATAGACTCATCTTTTTGAGGACACTTTTTTTTTGTTTTTTTGTTTTTTTGTTTTTTGAGAGGGAGTCTCGCTCTGTCACCCAGGCTGGAGTGCATTGGCGTGATCTCGGCTCACTGCAACCTCAACCTCCCAAGTTCAAGTGATTCTCCTGCCTCAGCCTCCAGAGTAGCTGGGATTACAGGTGCACATCACCATGCCCAGCTAATTTTTGTATTTTTAGTAGAGATGTGATTTTGCCATCTTGACCAGGCTGGTCTCAAACTGACCTCAAGTGATCTGCCCACCTCAGCCACCTGAAGTGCTAGAATTACAGGCGGGAGCCACTGTGCCCGGCCTGAGGGCACTTTTTAACCTGCTAAAGATAATATGGAATTCTTGCTGTTCAGACAAAGTTTCGCTCCTGTCACCCAGACTGGAGTGCAATGGCGTGATCTTGGCTCACTACAACCTCCGCCTCCCAGGCTCAAGAGATTTTCCTACCTCAGTCTCCAAGTGGCTGGGACTACAGGCACACGCCACTGCACCCGGCTAATTGTTTTTTGTTTCTTTTTTTTTTGTAGTGATGGAGTTTTGCCATGTTACCCAGGCTGGTCTGGAACACCTGGCTCAAGTAGTCTGCCCACTTTGGCCTCCCAAAGTGCTGGGATTACAGGCATAAGCCACTGCACCCGGCCATGGCATTCTTGTGCAATATATAAATATATAGAGGTGCAAAATAAACTGTATGCTAATGTAGTGCATGGTATCCCCTTTCATAAGAACCCTCACTAGACAACCAAGGAAGCCAAAGACTGAAAACTACAAAACATTGCAGAAAGAAATGAAAGATACAGATAAATAGAAAGAAAACCTGTGTTCATGGATTGAAAGATTTCATAGTGTTAAAGTGTCTATGCTACCCAAAGCTCTACAGAGTCAATGAAGTCCTTATCAATCTCTGTGGCACTTTTTACAGAAACAGAAAAACCATCCTACAATTCAAATGGAATCTCAAAGGACCCCAAATGACCAAAACAATCTTGAGAAAGCTGAAGGTCTCACAGTTCTTTATTTCAAATCATATTACAATGCTATACAGTAATCAAAACAGTATGGTACTGGCATAAAGATAAATATGTAGACCAATGGAACAGAGTGGAAAACTTAGGAAAAATACCTTCACATAGCCATCAAATGATCTTTGACAAAGGTTCCGGGGAAAAGGATAGTCTCTTCAGTAAATGGTGTTGAATAAACTGAGTATCATGCAGAATGATAAAATTGGACCTTGCACAAATGAGCTCAAAATGAGATCTAAACATAAGACCTGAAACTATAAAACTCCTAAAAGAAAAGATCTGGAAAAAGCTTTATGACCCTAGATTTGGTAGTTATTTCCTAGTTTTGATAACAAAAGTACAAGCAACAAAAGCAAAAATAGACAAATGAGACTAAATCAAACTTTAGTACATGGCAAGGGACGTCAACAGAGTCAAAAGGTAACCCACAGAATGGGGGAGAGTATTTGCAAGCCATATACCTAACAAGGGGTTAATATCCAGAATGTGTACAAGAAACTTCCACAACTCAACCACAGCAAAATAAATGATCCAATTTAGAAATGATTCAAAAAGACTTAAATAAACATTTCTCCAAAGAAGGTATATGAATGGCCAACAGGCATATGAAAAGATGTTCGACATCACTAATCATTAAAGAAATACAAATCAAAACCACATGAGAGATTACCTCACATGTTAGGATTGCCACTACCAAAAAAGCAGAAAATAACAAATGCTGACCCAGGATGTGGAGAAATTAGAACTCTTCTGTACTGTTGGTCAGTATGCAGCAATGGTGCAGCTGCTATGAAAAACATTCCAAAGGTTCCTCAGAAAATTAAAAATAGAATTACCTAATTGCTCTGGCTAGGCTTCCAGTATTATTTTGAATATAAGTGGCAAAAATGGATGTCCTTGTCTTGTTTCTAGTGTTAAAAGAGAGACCACCATCTTTTCACCATTAAGAATGATGTTACTTGTGGGCTTGTCACAGGTGGCCTTTATTGTGATGCAGAATATTTTGTCTATACCTAATTTGTTGAGTTTTTATCAAGAAATAATGTTGTCTTTAGTCAAATTCCTTTTCTGCATCTGTTGAGATGATGTGGTTTTTGTCTTTCATTCTGTTAATAAAGTGAACCACATATATTTATTTGCGTATGTTGAACATCGTTGCATCCCAGGGAGAAGTCCCACTTGATCATGGTGAATAATCTTTTTAATGTACTCTTGAATACAGTTTGCTAGTATTTTGCCAACATAGTACTTGAAGTCCTAGCCAGAGCAATTAGATATGAAAAAGAATTAAAAGGCATCCAGATAGGAAAGGAAGAAGTTAAATTGTCTGTTTCCTGATGCATGATCTTATATAGAGAAAAGCTAAAGACTCCACCAAAAAACTGTTAGAACTGATTAATGAATTCACTAAAGTTGCATGATACAAATCAACATTCAAAAATTGGTAACCTTTCTAATATACTAACAATGAACTATCTGAAAAAGAAATTAAGGTAATATGATTTACAAAAGCATCAAAATATCTTAGGAATAAATTTAACTGAGGAGGTAAAAGATCTGTACACAGAAATGATAAACTATTGATGAAAGACATTGAACTTGGCACAAATAATTGAAAACATATCCTGTGGTCATGGATTGGATGAATTAATATTGTTAAAATGTTCTTACTGCTCAAAGCAATCCACAGATTCAATGCAGTGCCTACCTATCAAAACTCCAATGTCATTCTTTACAGAAATAGAAAAATCAATTAAAAATTTTATGTGAAATCATAAAACACCCCAGATAGCCAAAGCAGTTTTGAGCACAAAAGAACAAACCCGTAGGCATCACACTACCTGATTTCAAAATATATTGCAAAGCTGTGGTATTCAAGACAGCATGGTACTAACATAAAAAGAGATACCTCGACCAATAGAATAGGATAGAGAGCCCAGAAATAAATTCATGCATTTATGGTCAATCAATTTTTTACAAAGATGCCAAGAACATACAATGAAGAAAGTACAGTGTCTTCAATGAATGATGTTGCAAAAAATGGTATATACACATGCAGAAGAATGAAATTAAACCGTTATCTCACCCCATGTGCAGAATCAACTGAAATTGGATTAAAGACTTAAACCTAAGACCTTAAACTGTAAAATGGCTAGAAGAAAACAGAAAAAGCTTTACAACATTAATCTCCACAACAGTGAATTTTTTGGCTCTGACCCTAAAAGTACAGGAAACAAAAGCAAAACTAGGCAAGTGGAATTGTATTAAACTAAAGAGCTGCACAGCAAGGAAACAACAGAGTGAAGATGCAACCTACAGATAGTGAGAAAATATTTGCAAATCATACATCTTGATAAGGGGCTAATATCAACAATATATAAGGAACTCAAATTACTCAATAACAAGAAAACAGTTATATTTAAAAATGGGCAAAGAACCTGAGTAGACATTTCTTGAAAGAAGACATGCTTTATTCCACTACCACTTTAATTTTACCTCTGAGAAGACCTTGGACAAAGAATCATTCCCTGGTGACTGATCTATTTTCTCTAACAACTCTTGACAAATTACTGGAAAGGGGTGTAGTAGCAAAGGTCTACCAACACATCAGGGTCTGTGAATTAAGAGCCTTTAGTTGAGAAAAAAATGGCTCACTGTAGTCAAACTAAAGAATGAATTTAGGTCTGTGTATGATACTCTTTTTACCAAAGAATTGAAAATAAACTTTTGTTTTTCAGTGTATAATTTGTATTTTTTTCTCAGCCATTGTCTCACATCCTGCGAATCTAGAAAATTTAGGATTAAAGGTAAACTAGTTTAAAAAGTGGTTATTGGCCGGGCGCAGTGGCTCATGCCTGTAATCCCAGCATTTTGGGAGGCCGAGGTGGGTGGATCACCTGAGGTCAGGAGTTTGAGACCAGCCTGGCCAACGTGGTGAAACCCTGTCTCTACTAAAAATACAAAAATTAGCCATGTGTGGTGGAGGGTGCCTGTAATCCCAGCTACTTGGGAGGCTGAGGCAGGAGAATCTTTTGAACCTGGGAGGTGGAGGCTACAGTGAGCCGAGATCATACCACTGCACTCCAGCCTGGGCAACAAAGCAAGACTGTCAAAAAAAAAAAAAAAGGAGGGTTTGCTGCTTAGGTTTTGTTTTTTAATTTAATAATCCATTGATTAACTACTGAAAAACATGTTTTAAATGTTTAAAGTATAAATAATACTCCAGCCTTTAGTAGGTATAAATGTATCAGCTTTTATAGTTATAAAAATAGTATCTTACTTCATCTGATTTATTTGGAGAAATAGAAAAAACTAAGGATTATGGATAACAGAAGAGGGCAAAGACTAAGGTAGATGTATAACAATATTTTTAATATCTCTTGTTGACCTGGCTAAAATGAAGATACTTTTTAAAATCCATCCTTTTTTGCTTTTAAGAAAACATTTAATATTAAATTCAAGTGCTGATTTAGTGTAAAATTCTATACTTCTATTATTGAAAAGGCAAATCCAGAATAGACTAACCTTTTGTATGTTCTCAAAATAAAGTAATATGACTCCTACTTTCTGTGATGGCTGTATAATACTTTTTACAATAAAACCACAACAGTCTTCTTTCCCCCTCCATAAAAAGCATGATTATGACTTATGATAAAAGCTTCAGTGACCTGGAGGGAAGGATGGGGGAGGGGGAGACCTTTCACTTACAAAGGCTGAAAATTGGTATATTTTTGTGTTTTTGCTTCCAGATTTTGTACTTCAGCTGCTGATATGAAAATTAGATTATTTACTTCAGATCTTCAAGATAAAAATGAATATAAGGTATGTTGACAACTGTCTAAATCTTTAGAGTTTATTTTAAAACGTGTTTGCTTTTTGCTTTTTTAATTGGATTTATTCTAATTTAAAATGGCTTTTTATGGTCATCATTAAAGTATGTAGGGTCTCATTTACTCTACTATAGGTTATAGTAACTAGCTTACTATATTACTAAGAACTAGGTTCTTAATAATGACTGCAGGTTATAAATCTGATATCTCTTATTGACATATTAGGTAGGAACAACAAATAAGAAAGAATTAGAAATTTACAGTTGGATATAGTAGGAGTATGATAGACATGACCATTCATAGAGTAAGAGTTGAACTTCATGGGAACAAATGATCAGTACAGCATAGCACAGGCAGGATTCCAAAGTGGTTAAGAGCACAGACACAGAAGCCAGATTCCTTGCATTTAAACCCCAGTATTATTACTTAGTAAAGTGTGACCTTGGTTGAGTAACCTAATCTCTTTGTGCTAATATTCTTACCTGTAAAATGTGGGTAATCATAGCAGCTGCCTTATAGGATTACGAGCATTGACTGAGCAAATTCATATAAAACGCTTAGAATAATGTTGGTACATAGTAAACGCCATATGTGTTTTCTGTTACTATGATAATGACCCTCAGATTGGGTTGAAATTGCATCATGTTTTCTTATAAGAATGGTATTGCCTTCTTGGCTTTCTAATAAGCCAAAATATGAATATTGTTATAAAACAAAGATAAATTATAAACCTTTCCAATCATTTAGAAAATAGTAAAAAAAATATGCTGTAAGCTATTTACAATGGGCTTAATGTACTGTATGGATTGGTTAATTTAAGGCTGTACCAGAAATAACCAAGTATATAAATGGCACATAAAATTTTGACTTATCCAAAGTTAATATGCTAGTTACAATACACATTAAACATTTACTGTTAATTTAGTTTGTCTTGTAGACTGTGACAGAAGCTTTGGAGAATGATTTGGAGGACCTGGGTTTGTTAAAGTTGCTCAGGAATGTTTGACCCAAATCCTTTTTTTCTTTTTTAATGTTATATTTCTACATAGTGAGCAGTACTATATAGAACTGCTTTAATAACCTCAGAACTGAGATCAAATTTGAGTTTTTAGAAAGAAGGAAGGGTAGAAAGAATGATAACCATTAAAGTAATTATCTGACAGGCCTATTTAGCATTTCAACTGTGAAGATTTAGACAGATTGAGCCTTACCTGCTCACACAGTCCTCCACTGTGCAACTTCTCATTGGTTGCTTCTGTGTCGAGAAGATTTTTTGTGTTTGTGATGACTATGGGCTTATAACAACCAACTGTCTTCACTGCTGGCAGTCACATTGAGCGTGTAAATGAAGGCATTAGATGGGGAAGTCCATCCTGTGTATGTTTGTTAAGTAGTAGTGAGTATGCAGAACAACAGATATAAGGTAAAAAGCCTAGAGGTACTCTACCTCAGTACCCTAAAAAGTACCCCTAAAAGTACCCTAAAAAAGTACCCCTCAGTACCCTAAAAAGTACCCCTAAAAAGTTTTCTAGCTCTAATTTTTATTTAGGCTTTATATAATAAGTGAGAAAGGAGGTGATATGAGGACAGGTACAATAAAAATGTGTGTGTGTTTTCGTAAGAAATGCATACTAGAAAAGAAAGACTAAGCTAATAGTGTGTTGAATGATCAATTTCTTTCCAAGATAAACCTTCCAGAAAAGTGGGTGTATAAATCATGCTTTAAAAATAGCAGATTGCTTAAGAAATATTTATAGAAAAACATGCAGTGAAAGCTTTTAAGGCGGTGAAGCAAAAATATTATGTAGGAATATTGTAGGTTATTTTTCTGTTTTCTTACTAAGCTTTCTCTTTCTGTTAGGTTTTAGAGGGCCATACAGATTTCATTAATGGTTTGGTGTTTGACCCTAAAGAAGGCCAAGAAATTGCAAGTGTGAGCGACGATCACACTTGTAGGTATGTCGCTTATGTTACAACCACATTTTTAAATTGTCATTTTAATGAGAATTACATTTTTAAAATGAGAAAACAATGTGACTTTTATATAAACTCTACAGAGTGTTGTAAAAGAAGCATATCTTATTTGAACTGTTGGTATGGCACACACATGAGTTTCAAAACCAGTGAGATGAGTCCTCATCGCCATTAATGAAAACTTCCTTGCCTCCCATGGGTGTCTTTTATCTCTTATTTCAGATTTTCACATTTCTGAAATCCAAATCTATATTGGGCTGGGCACAGTGCCACACGCCTATAATCCCAGCTCTTTGGGAGGCCAAGGTGGGTGGATCACCTGAGGTCAGGAGTTAACGACCAGCCTGACATGGCGAAACTCCATTTCTACTAAACATACAAAAATTAGCCATGCATGGTAGTGCACACTTATAATCCCAGCTACTCGGGGGGCTGAGGCAAGAGAATCGCTTGGGCCCGGGAGGCTGAGGTTGCAGTGAGCCAAGATTGTGCCACTGCACTCCAGCCTGGGTGACAGAGCGATACACCATCTCAAAAAACACACACACACACACACACACACACAAACATATATTGGATCAAATTCTTCAATATTGGACAAGATGAGTAGGAGTAAAATGCAGTTGTCAAATTACTTCACAGATGTTGTATAAGTTAGTGTGTAATAATGAACTATGACTCTCATCTGCTTCATAAGACTGATGGAAAATTTAGTGTTTTTTTATAATCAGTGGTTTCTACATAAGGTGTTTTTTAGATACAATACATTTAACTATTATGTTCTTCTACCTCACCCTCTAATTTAGAACAGATGAGGTAACTATAACATTTTAATAGTGCCTAAAGGTGGAGAATTTTACAAGTAAAGAACAAGATGAAAAGGAAGAATAGCAGGTGGAAATAAGCTGAGGAGTCAGGAGTGGAATGAGTGCATCAGTCATTGGAAAGGTGTCAGTTGCTTCATTTGCTTTAACAATACTGAGGAAGAGAAAAACTGCTGCTCTGCTGTTTTGCATAATGTTTCATAAAACTGTCAAAATCCTTAGTATTTATGTACATATAAAACTATTAAATATGTATGAGTTCACATTAGAAGTAAAGCTGCTAGCTACTTTTTAAATTTTTAATCTTCTTAATATAGCTCATCTTTTTAAAGTGATAGAGTCATAGGCCATTATTCTTTATGTACTGTCTGTTAAAATTTTCATGTCAGAGATATGAAAGATTTATATGACATTAAGATTCTAGGGCCCCAGGTACTACAAAATCAAGTTTGTATAGTGACCTGAAGAGTAAATGGAATTGTTTTAAGGTGAAAATTCAATCACTGGAAATAAATAATGGCATTTCAGCCCTTTAAAACGTAAGACTGTCCTAATCACAAGTATTTGGAATAATGAAACCTGCAAAGGGGGAAAATGAGTGTCTCTGCAAGCCAAGGAATCGCCTCTGAATAGTGAACAAAAGCCAGAGAGACCTAGGATCACACTCAGTATCTATGTTTTTGTTGGTTTGTTTTCTTATGACTCAGGTTTTTTTGTACACTAGCAAAATTATCTAAAAATTTAGGGGACTGACATAGGGTTAATAACTTTTTATTTTGTCAAATATAAGACTCTTAAGTTTACTGCCTTCTACCATTATTTTATAAAAGAAAGGACTTTATTACTGTAAAAAGTAGGAAAGGCATAACTAAAGAGTAAGTCTTTTCATTTAAATAAATTTAATTTTTTAAAACCTCACTACATTGCTCCTAAGTTTCTCATTTTGCCAGACTGTGGTTGTTGATATTAGTGTTCAACAAATATTTGCTTTCCTTTCACCCTCCCATGAAAGGAGATTTTCCCACCTGATTGGCCCTACCTTTGTGAATTGTTTAGGCCAATGTAGCATTAACAGGTGTGACACAGCAGAAGCTTCAAATGTTTTGCCTGGCTTGACTTGACCTCCTGTGCTCTGTCATTTGCTGTAAGATGAGCATGTCCTAGATAGCTACCGATCACAGAATGAGAAACACATGGAGCAGATATGGACCCATATGGCATTATGGAAACAGAGCTTCCCATAGACCCATGTGCAAGAAATGTATGCTTATTTTTGTAAACCACTGAGATTTTCGGGTTGATGCACATCAAAGTATTTTTAGATTTTACAGCTTAGTTCACCAACCAAAAATAAACAACTCTGATTGGTTATTAAAACCAAACCTCTTAAGCCAAAACCTAAGCAATATAGGTAAGATTTTTTTAAAAACCAGAACACATATAAAAACAAATTTAAAATGAGAAAGAGTAGATAGTATCATACACTCTAATAACAAGAAAAGAAGGAATTCTGAGAGAACATATGTGATAATGTAAGATTCTTATAATATCATTTATATATTCTTACATTATCACATATGTGACAAAAGAGACTATCATATGAGCAGTTCTACAACATGTATTCTGTACTGTAAAGAGCAGACTCAGTGCTTACTTAAAAAAAAATTTAAATAACCTCAATATTTTGATCTATGCATGTTTTCTGATGTTTGACTTTGACATTTCAAAGAAAGACACGATATTATAATCAGCTAGCAGAATTTTGCCCTAGGAACACTATTTTAAAACAATCTGTCACCTGAATAGGCTCATGAAATGTATGTGTTGTATTGAAAATTGCCAAATTATGAATCAAATAGAATAAAGAGTCATACTGTGAACCAAGGTACCTCTGATAATACAAAATGTTATTATGGAAGATGATAGATTACATTTTATCTAAGATTCCATCTGGTTTTACTAATCAGTGATCTATGCAAGTTTATAAGAAAATTGAGTTCTCATTAAAGTCTGTCTTTATCAGTTCCAACGCTGCCTTTCTAACAAACGTTTTATAATGCCTACCACACCTTTTTAAATGAAACTCACTGAAAATGTAGCCTTCCAAATATGTAAGTACAGAAAATTGTTATAGTCCCTTAATTTTATTATATATTTCTATAAAAGGAAAACCAATAGAATAATAACGCATTGTGTATAAGCTCAGATACAACTACATATGAAGACATAGTGAGGTAGTCTTTGTTATTCTTTACAACGAATAAGACTGGATATCAGAAAAATTAGATAACACGAAAATGAAAGGCAGAGGCAAGGCAGTCAAGTTGCACAGTTGCAAGGATTTATGAGTTGTGTAGAGTATAATGTAAATAGTGCCATCTGGAGTTCTACAGTGTCATAGCCCTGAGCAGATCTACAGTTGTAATAGAATGAAATTAAATCTCATAAGAAAAATAGGGAAATACAGGTAATCAAAATAGGAATAACATAGCAAGATAAATCATAGGATGTCAAGTTGGAAAAATAAGGAAAGACAATATTCTTGCAAATCAGCTAGTTTTTATATGTACAGTATCAAAGTAATTCACTGTTATGCCATGGAATGAAATATTAATGAAGATTGCAGAAAATATCTCTTTTGAAATGTCCCTACTTTTTGGGATTTCTAAAGTTCACTCAGTCATTCAAAAGTCATATAAAATTACTAGCATCACTGGCTCTCATGTGCTAAATGTCTGTGGCACCCCAATAATTAGGACAACCAAAAATAGCCCCTTAGGTTTTGGACCAACCCCTTGTTGAGGCTCATTGGTTTAGATAATAATATGTGACCAGGCACTATCCTGAGCATTTTTTATGAATTCACTCATTTAATCCTCAAACACCTTATAGGATAGGTTCTTTTAGTATTCCCCTTTTATAGCAGACTGTCTCATTAAGTACTGAAGTATACTGTTTCTACTTTAAGATTCTCTAAGAGATTTTAGCCTTTTGGGGTTATTGAAAAAGGAAATGTTCCTATTACCTGTCCATTCTGATCAAAATCAAGCATTTGTTATGGCTTCATAAAATTGATAGAATTGTATTTAGAGTCATGTCTATAGAAGTGTTATCATCTTCTGCTGGTAAAGAATTTATCGTTTTTAAAGATACCTTTGACATCACACTCTAGTGCCGATTCTTGAAATGAAGATGTTAGGTTCCTTCTTCATACCACATTAGCCCAGTTATTCAGATAAAGAAGAGGAGAAAATGCAAGCTGCCACAGAGAGCTGCATGGTATCAGTGATGCCTAAGTAACAGAGGGTTTGACTGCTGCTGAGAAACAGACTTTTCTGGAGGGTAGGGAAAGCTATTCTGGGGTAGGTTACTTTAGACTTTCACTAATAAGGTATTTTGTGGATTTGGCCATGCTTTGCTGCCGTAGAGGACATCACACAGCTTAGAAGAATGCTCTTCTGGTAGTAAAAGAATGCTTTTCTGTGCCGGGCGCGGTGGCTGAAACCTGTAATCCCAGCACTTTGGGAGGCCGAGACGGGTGGATCACGAGGTCAGGAGGTCGAGACCATCCTGGCTAACATGGTGAAACCCCGTCTCTACTAAAAAATATAAAAAATTAGCCAGGCGAGGTGGTGGACACCTGTAGTCCCAGCTACTCCGGAGGCTGAGGCAGGAGAATGGCATAAACCCGGGAGGCGGAGCTTGCAGTGAGCTGAGATCTGGCCACTGCACTCCAATCTGGGCGACTGAGCGAGCCTCCGTCTCAAAAAAAAAGAATGCTTTTCTGTATGAAAAGTTTGGAAAGTATATATATGCTTACTTTTTCTGTAAAGTATATATATACTTTTCTTACAGAAAATATATATATATATATACACACTTACAGAAAAGTATATATCTTGATGAGGAAATATGTATCTTTATGAAAAAGGTGCCATTACTGAAACAAAAAGCAAGCGTCTGAGAGATGTGTTTAATAAAAGAAATTCCCAAGTAAAGCATGGAGTTTCTAGTCATTCAGCCTCATATTCTACACCATTTTCTTTATGATCCTTCATCATGTCTACCATATGCAAATGCACTCACATGCATATACATGTATATATAAAAATGTATATGTACACATATATACACAGGTTGATACAAATACTGATGCTTTATGTGTGGTGTGTTTGTATGTGCATATGCACAGAAAAATATAAATACTTATGTTCATAGTTATGACCTAGTGCCATTGAAAGAAGGCTAAAATTATTATGGTATTTGAGAGGTAAAGAAGTGCATATTCATTTAGAAAAAATTATTATCTCTTCCTGCAAAAGAAGGTAAAAGTGTCATTTAAGTATTTAATGGGTTAAGCTTATTATTTTTTAAAACTCACTAATACAGAACATCTCATTCCCAGTCATTGCCAAATAACAGATGTTCTTGTATATTAGAAACAGTACCATTCTGTAAGAACAAGTCAGATCAACAAGTATTTATTAAACACATTTAGTATACCCAATATTTAGTACTTCGGGGGATACAAAAGAAATACAAGACCCAGCACTCACTGTAACTACAAAGGATATCAGTAGTAAATCCCATCCCTCCTCCTTATCCCTCAATAATCTTTTAAAATATTTGGTAAAAGTTTATGGTGAAAGAAAACTGATTTCTAGTAACCAGGGAATTTTTAGTTTAATAAAATATAGGTGTGCATATAATGTTCCATTCACTTTCCCTATAAGCCATGGAATATTTGTAGTTGTCATGTTCTAACTGGGATCACTTTTTAAAAGAATGAGAGAAGGGTGGCTTATAAAAAATAAAGAATAAGATATAGGAATGTAACCAAATCACTGTATCAAGGAATACTAATTACTTAAGCTATTCACTAAGCCAGTAAAATAGTTGTTTGAAAAATGTTACAAGAGGAAAAAGGATTTTTATCAAATTTGTTCAAGCTATGTGTTTTTCATATTACCTCTATTTATGTACATTTGCAAGTCTTTAAGATCCATAATTAAGGTGAAGTGTTCTTCCTCCACCCCCACCCCAACTGAGATCACAAAATATGCAATGTACTTAATAATAGTCCTTGTGGGAAACAGCAAAAAGGAAACAGAACCTTCTGAAGGTAGGCCAATGAAGCATTCTTTGGAAAGTAATCCACATCTAGGAGTGCCTAAACCATGCCCGGGTACAAAGTATGATCAGAATAATTTACATGATTTATTATAGTGTTATAGTTAAAATTCAGGAAAAATTCCCTGCTTGTCTTCTAAAACTCACTCTAATTTTTTGTAACATTTTCAAGATCAGTTATTGCATAGTTCTAACAAAAGCCTTGAGAAAGGGATAAAATGGACACTTTGTGTTGAGCGTGGTAATACTTTAGCTCCAGTGATAGAACATAGAGATTGTCTTTAAAAGAACTTTCCAAAAATTATACTAAAACCTGTTTATCACTTTTGTAGACATTTTTAAATTCAATGCAATGAAATAGTGTGTTAATGAAAGACTGTAATAGAGTAGAAATCAGTAAAGTGATGAAAAAGTTTTCTAAAACTTGACATGATCATTTACTGGTAAAATCACTCTCTAGTAGCCAATACTTTGTTCTTTTTTGTATGTCCTTGTAGATGATATACAAAACAAGTACTTAATAAAATATACCAGCAAATCAGTGACTATAGTAATTTAAGCTTGCTTTAGGTGGCCCTCATGTGGTTACAGTAAGTGGATTGTAAAATGGGAATCATATCCATAAACAGTTTCCAGATTTTGAAAGACCATTGACATGAATGATGAAGGAGTACTTTCTCTTATTGATAGCTTTAGTATTCAGCATATAGTCAAATTTTAAGTTGTAAAGTTTATCAAAATTTTTCTTGGATAAAATGAAGTGCTAATATTTCCTGGGTAGTGTTACTGTTGCTTGTGTTAAGGCTTATGTTAGTTAAAGAGAAAGCCCTTCTACTCTGAATTCCTTAAAGATGAAATCATTACACATGGTCTGTTTGAAAACTAACATATGGTATTTCTTTGCAGTTGAGAGTTTAATTTTTGAAGTTTATTTTTAAATGTGACAAAATTTCTCAATTTCCATCCTTCAAAAATTTATCTGTCTGTGTAAGTTAAATGAGATGTTAACAATTCTCCTCTGAGACAGCCTCAGTTTCTCACCTCTGTGATAATAAATTGTACTTTCTGCTCAATTTGTTTACAATTACAAGAAATCAAAATGAAGAAACAGCATATAAATTGATAAGATTTTTACCCTCCCCAAAGCTTTGTGAAGATGTATAATAGATTAAATTTTGTGTGGTATAGTTTATTAGTGTTCTGTATGAAACAGGGCACCTCCTTCCTTCTCTCTCCACCCTCAAAGTACATGCAGCCTTTATTATCAACTCTGATTTTGACTTACTATTTTCAGTTATTGAGGGGTAAGATAATAAGCATGTACAATTATCTCATTTTCGCCCTCTTAAATCTTGCTCTGAAGTCTGTAAAACTTCTAATAATAATCTTTTATCATTAGTACTGCTAGTACATGAAAACTACTGCTACAGCTACTACTTGCTCAGTAGTCTCAAGTTTTAAAAAAAAAAGAATTAATCTAATCTTATTTTCTAAATATATTTGGACATACATACTGAAAGTACCCTTTACAAAATTCTTACTTCCAACTATCCTGCTATTTTGTTGTCTCCACTTTTAAGGCTTTTGCCTAGCTGTCAAAGTTCTCCATAGTCTCAACCATAAACTGACAAAGTTTGTTTACCAACTCTAACCTACCATACCCACCGTAAAGATTTGTCCATCTAATCTCTAGATGTGGGCTTTCAGTTACATGGTTCCCCACCTCTGAACTCCTTTTGCACTTAAAATCAGATATTTTAGCACTTTGCAAAATGTTTCACTTTTCTTTCTAATTGTATGCTCATTTACTAAGGAAACACACCATGGTTTACCCTACTTTGAATCATCTATAACCTGATTAACTTAGTAATTGATTGATTAGAACTAAGAGAAAATCCTAGTTTTGCTCAGTGAAAAATCTGTTTCTTGTCTAAGAATGTTGAGGGTGCCTTTCCTGTACCAGTGACGTTGTAAAGTGCCTGCTAATCCTTATAACTACATCTCTGTATTACTTTGTTCTTTCTTTCTTATTTAATTAATCAATACACAGATTCATGTGATCCAGTCATGTCTTTTAGAAAGATTATGGTTCATATTTTTTGCTTTACCAGTTAGGGCCAAATGGATACAGATGTGTCATTTAATGTCATCCGTTCCTTCTTTTGTGTTGTCAAAAACCATTTGGTAGTAGAAATTCCCTTCTGCAATGAATTTCCTAGCAAACAATGAGCTGCCAAAAATGTTAAAAATGGAGAATGAACAATTAAGCAGAGTATTACCCAGGAAATTTCCTTTTGAATCCTCAGACAGAACATCTTTCTTTACTAATGTCCATTTAAAAGACCTTTGAGAATATCTAGGATATCCCCAGTATGCCAACACCCAATTTATGGGACCTTTTTATTAATTAAATGGGACAATAACATTTAAATACCATATGGTAGAGATACTTAATGTTCTGCTGAAAAGCACTCGGCCTGAAATGGAGCAATAATTATAGCAATGAAATCCTAAAAGTAAAATAAGCATAATTCATAATCTTAGATCTGGATAGCTCTCTATCCCATCATTTTACAGCTAAATCTAAGAGTTCTATTTAGGACCACAATGTTAGGAGGGATGGGGATGTTTATTATAATTATAGTTCAAATTGGATGAAAACTGTCATTTTATTTCACTTGAGGAGTGATGCTTTATTTACCTAGTTCCCATTTGATTTGGTCTGTACTGGCGTCTTAATATGTCAGCACATAACTTTGCCATAAAAGCTTTTCCTTTTAAATTTCCCTTGCAAGCATTTAAATATGTACATATGTATATTAATATAAATCCTAGGTTTTGTCTAAGGTAATTAAACCTGATAACATTTATTATGTACTTTTATACTTTGATAAGTGGTCTGTCTTCTTTTCATATGCTTGATTATGTGTATTATGAAGGCTGTGGGGTTTTTTTTGGTTTTTGGTTTTTTTTTTTGAGACAGTCTCACTCTGTTTCCTGGGCTAGAGTACAGTGGTGAAATCTCAGCTTACTACAACCTCCGCCTCCCAGATTCAAGCAATCCTCCTGCCTCAGCCTCCCGAGTAGTTGGGATTACAGGCACCCACCAGCATGACCAGCTAATTTTTGTATTTTTAGTGGAGACAGTGTTTCACCATATTGGTCAGGCTGGTCTCGAACTCCTGACCTCAGATGATCTGCCTGCCTCAGCCCCCGCAAAGTGCTGGAATTACAGGTGTGAGCCACAGCGCCCGGCCGGCTGTGAGCTTTTAAAGCATTTCTCTTTCTGTGATGCACCACTTTCCTGAAAAGTGTGCTTCTGTGGTTATAACTCACTTTGCAATAGTAATAATTTTGGAAATATTAAAACCTGAATTTTCAGATTTTGAATTTTTTTCTTTTGTAGTAGAAATCCTGTTGTCTGACGTGGTCTAGACCAAAAGTTTCTTAGATAACAAAAAGTCAATAAACTCAGGAAATCATTTTAAAAGAATGCCTACCTGCCTTATTTTAATATACGACCCATGAGTATTAAAAACCATTTGCCAGTCATTAGGCCAGTGCTTTTTTTCTTAGGTTATGAGTCCATTGATTGCCTTGGGACCACTTTTTTTACATGAACCACAACCAAAATACAATGTCTTCAATGAAAATAACACTTAGAAAAGCAGTCTTAATTCAGAATACATCTAGATTTTTATTTTTATTATTTAATCTTTTAAAACTGTCACACATACCTAATTTGAGTGAGGTTTTTTTTTCTCTTTTAGAAACTTACCTTTAGTTGGCACTGACTTGGTTTCATCGAAATAGCTTTCACATTCATATTTTGTCAGTTTATATAATATTATGTAATTATGTTAATAAGCATGGGTTTACATCACATACAACCAGTGGTTTGCTAAGCAAAGAAGCTATATTCCCTCTTCGTACACATATAACAAATGCACATGTGGGCATATTAGAAAATAGCCTTCTCATTCTTGTCACTTCTATAGAGGGAAAAAAAATCTGTCAGAGTCAGTTCAGAGAGATTCTACTGTAGACTGTGTTTACCACATTTTAAA
This sequence comes from Colobus angolensis palliatus, assembly GCF_000951035.1. NCBI lineage: Eukaryota > Metazoa > Chordata > Mammalia > Primates > Cercopithecidae > Colobus > Colobus angolensis. The sequence continues at coordinate 13,378,003 of NW_012110919.1, read as the reverse complement.
ACTTAAGCACATTTGTCCATACATAGATACATGAAAGTAAAATGCAAAAAAAAAGATGAGTTGAGAAATCTACCTTACAAAATAAGACCACCTGAAAAGCTGTACCTATTGCCATTCATATAAATAATTGTTTAAGATTGTTTTTGTCAGAGAATGAGAGAAAGTTTTGACTTTTTCCACTGGTAATTGAATATGAGAGGGGAAAAGGAAATATGAGGTGCAGCCAACTTGGAAAGCTATTTGATGATAACTACCTGCTAAAATTGAATATATTTGTAAGCTGTGATCCAGCAATTCCATGCCTAGGTATATACCCAGCAAGTGTGTGTGTGTGTGTGTATGTGATCGTATCTGGGTATCTATATTCATTAAAAGACATGTACAAGAAGGCTTATAGCAGCATTCTTGGTGATGACCAAAAATTGGAAACAACCTAAATGTCTGTCAGGAGTAGAATGAATATATACGTTGTTGTGTACTGAATTAATTGAAGACTGTATAAGGCATTAAGAAATGACAAATTACAACAACATGCAACAAATGGTGGTAAATCTCACAAAACCTAATGATGAGTAAAAGAAGTCAGACCAAGAAAACACGTAACATATGAATATGGACATCATTTTTATGATGTTCAAAAATAGGCAAAAGTAAGCACTAACATTTGAAGTCAGAAGAGTGGGTACCTTTTGTGAGACAGCAAAGAAGTATGACTGGAAAGGGAGCACAAGACAACTTTTGGAGTCTTGGAAATACTCTGTTTCTTGATTTAGGTGCCATTCTTTGGTGCCATTCTTTTTGAGTGTCTTCTCTTCGAATTGTACATTTAAGATTTGTGTACTTTTATTATATATGGTATACTTCAAAAATTTTATCCAAAGAAGTGACTATCTCATGTAAGTAATATTAACTGGATAAGGTATATAGTAAAGACACAGAAAAATGAGCTGAGCTCCACAAAACTATTTGAGAAGGGCTTAATTAAGGAATCTATCAAAAAGGAAAATAAGACTTAACAACTTAAATTGTCCCATCTGTAGCTAATTTAGTTAGGATAACTAGATTCAGCCCAGTTTGTTGTATTTTACATACTTAGTACTTGGATTGTGTAACCACTAAGAATTATTGAATAAGCATATAATTGTAAACCATAAATCATTTTATCCCAATCCCTTGAAAACTAATCTCATTTTTAAGTCAGGTTTTTGTTTGTTTGTTTTCTTAAATGTCAGGCTTTGTTTAGGATAAAATACTTTGTTTAGATAAAAATTAGGATGGGCGCGGTGGCTCACGCCTGTAATCCCAGCACTTTAGGAGGCTGAGGTGGGTGGATCATGAGGTCAGGAGATCGAGACCATCCTGGCTAACACGGTGAAACCCCATCTCTACTGAAAATACAGAAAAATTAGCCAGGCATGGTGGCGGGCGCCTGTAGTCTCAGCTACTCAGGAGGCTGAGGCAGGAAAATGGCATGAACCCGGGAAGTGGAGCTTGCAGTGAGCCGAGATCAGGCCACTGCACTCCAGCCTGGGCGACAGAGCAAGACTCCGTCTCAAAAAAAAAAAAAAAAAATTAGGTAAAACTTTGGTTCATTGGACAGGAATACACTTCATTAACTGACCAGTTTTTATTTAATATTTTTATCCATATTTTCTACCTCTTTTGTTTCCTTCATTTGGTTCATTTGGAAGAAAAAATCATGGAAATATTTTGGAATATATTTACTCAATTTATATAATAGCCAACAAAACAAATACATATTAGAATAAGATCAAAAGAATGGAGGTTTTAAACCATCCTCTTATGTGACTTGCTGAATTTTCAAGACAAATTCCTACTATTTCAATAGTGGTAAAATATATCCTAGCGCAACACTTTATTTTGCAGAAGGCAATAGAGAAGAAATACTTAATCAGTTGCCATAATTAATAATCTAATTCATCGTGGGGAGTGAAACACAGTTGCATAAAGCCTTGCTAAATGTGATTTCTCTTTCAATTAAATTGTAGTTGTTTCTCTTGTATAATAAATACAGATGAAAAGTATTGATTTGGCAAGAGAACAGTATGCTTCTAAATTGTTTAATCATTAAGATAATCATTTTGAAAAACATCTATGTTCGTTTATATGTAACTATGATATTTTAATATTCAGAGACCCAATAATTTCTACCAGGAAGAAGAGTATTTGAAGTAATGTGTTTTGGCACAGAATAGTAGCATTGTCCAATGTATATTCTGCTTTCTGTGAAATAAATTTTTGCCTACACATTGAAAATAAATTCCTGAAATTGGCTAAACCTGTTTTATTGGTCTCTAATGAGATATGAACTATAAAACCTAGAAGAAAAATTCCAATGAATGAGTTCAGTTCTTTTTTTATTGTTGGTTTTTTGCTGTTGCTGTTGTTGTTTTGAGACAGGGTCTCTGTCACCCAGGCTAGAGTGCAGAGGTGCAAACGTGGCACACTGCAGCCTCCACCTCCTGTGCTCAAGCAATCCTCCCACGTCAGCCTGCCATTTCAGCCTCCCAAGTAATAGCTGGGGCTACAGGTGTGCACCACTGCGCCTGGCCAATTCTTGTATGTTTTGTAGAGACGAAGTTTCACTGTATTTGCCAGGCTGGTCTTGAACTCCTGGGCTCAAGTGATCCTTCTGTCTCAGCCTCCCAAAGTGCTGGCATTACAGGCATGAGCCATGTTACTCAGTCAAGTTCAGTTCTTAAGGATCAGAATTATATGTGCACTTTGCCAGCCTCCCACCGACTTCTGTCACCTGCTGTACTCTGTGCCACACTCTGTGCCAGTGCAAGGTAACAGTGGCTGAGTATAGAGAATGAGCAGTGGGTGAGGGATAGCATTCTCACAACATAGTGCCATGACTGAGGTTTCTGAGTCTTGATCTCCCTCTGCGATGGTAAAGCAATTGAAGTGGAGAGCCATGTTGGTGAGTAACCTGGTCCTTATTACTGTGGATTTGTTACTATTGAGGAAAGAGAGAACAGCAAGAACCAAATGCCTCTTCTTTCAACCCAGCTTTAATTGTCAACCATGGCCAGCATGGGGAGAGAAAACTGAAAAAATAAGCCAAATTACAAAAGGTATATATAGGAAGTAGCCACTGGGTTGGAATCCTAAAGGTAGAAGGAATAAACAATATGGAAGATGGCCATGTTGCTACATTTACATAACTTCATATTAGCTTCTTTGTTGTTTTGAAAATAAAAATACTCAGCGTGCATGTATGTGTTTGTAAGCACCTCAGTAGTAATTATCGTCAGTTGAAATGACTACTGAAGTAGTCAACCTGATTAGTGACCTAGAAACCTCAAGATTTTGCCCACAAAATAAAGAGTATATAAATAATTTAATTTGATTACCATGTAACAGTGTTGCTGTGATAGATGAATTAGAGGGAAACTGTGTGTTACTCTTTTGTCCATGATTGAGTATGGTAAAATTTAAATTCTTCATACTACTTTCGTATTATTTAAAAGTGGTATTATAATTTTCTTTAAAAGATATACATTAAATACAAATGTCTGTCTTATAATCTGTAGTTAATACCTTTGAATAAATTCATGGAAATTTAATTTTTTAGTAATGATATATCAAGAACAATTAACATTATACTGTTATTCTTCTATTAGGATTTGGAACTTGGAAGGCGTGCAAACAGCTCATTTTGTTCTACATTCTCCTGGCATGAGTGTATGCTGGCATCCTGAGGAGACTTTTAAGGTTATTGTTTATAATTTAACTCTCTTATCAAATTGAAAAGACATATAGAGATATAAGACATCACATACATCGAGGAGAAAGATCAATGATTTTTCCCATCTCAGAGGTACTAATCAGCACAAATGCATTTGGATTGTACTAATCAGCAAAAACGTATTTGGGTCAGTCTAGAAACCTGTACTGTAGAAGTTTCTCTATAATTGTTAAGATTTTTATTTGGCAGCCATCATCCATAATTGGCATTTATTCAAACTACAGTTTTCCTGACCTTTAGTGGATTTCAGTGTAAAAACTGGTGTTCCAACAATCTAGTAGCAGTAGGCAGGGATTTTTTTTGTTTTGGTTTTTCTTTTGTTTTTGCTTTTGTTTTTTTAAACAGGGTCTCTCTCTGTCACCCACGTTGGAGTGCAGTGGTGTGATCTTGGCTCATTGCAGCCTCTGCCTCCCAGACTCAAGCAATCCTCTCACCTCAGCCTCCCAAGTGGCTGGGACTATAGGCACGTACCACCACACCTGGCTAATTTTTTTGTATTTTTGGTAGGGCTGGGGTTTTGCTATGTTACCCAGGGTGCTCTCAAACTCCTGAGCTCAGATGATCCACTCACATCAGCCTCACAAAGTGCTGGGACTACAGGCATGAGCCACCATACCTGGCCCAGTAGGCAGTTTTTTTTTTTTTTTTTTTTAAGTTACATCATCCACCCGTGTGAGCCCTAGTGTGAACAAACATTAGTGGACGAAGGCAAATTTGTCTTAGCTACAGTAGTGTTCAATTCCTATTCAAGATAGAGCTTTCTAAAATACTAAAAATATACTACAAGTTCTTATTATCAACTACCCTTAATGCTGATTCATTGGGAAGATAGGAGCCATTAAACAAGAATTTTCTCATTTGCCAGTATCTTCTCTTCATCATCACTGTAGTTATTTTGTATGTTTCCCTAGAATCTGAGAAGTTACTACAATCATCTTTCTTAAAGTTAATTCTTCATCTGTTCTCTGAAGTTCATGGCAGTTCTTTAGACTCCCACAGTCCTCTAATGTCTTCATACTTCTTTTTTTTTTTTTTTTTTTTGGAGACAGAGCCTGGCTGTCACCCATGCTGGAGTGCAGTGGCACAACCAACTGACCTTTAATCTGGTAGTCACCAAGCATGGCCAACTTGGGACCATGCTTGATATTTCATTTCCAGTAACTCTAGCATTCGTCATTCACTGCAGCCTTCGTGTTCTGGACTCAGGTGATCCTCCCGTCTCAGCCTCCCGAGATGCTGGGACTACAGGCATGCACCACTACACCCAGCTAATTTTTGTATTTTTTGTAGAGACAGAGTTTTACCATGTTACCCAAGCTGGTTTCAAACTCCTTGTCTCAAGCGGTCTGCCCTCCTCGGCCTCCCAAATTGCTGGGACTATAGTTGTGAGCCACCACACTGGCCATCTTCATGCTTGTTCTCTGTCGATTCTGTTCTGTCCTCAAGTTTACATGAGAAGATAAGTTTCACTAATCATAACAAGCACGTAGTGCTTAAATATGACAGGTCCATAGTCAGCATTTCATGTTAGCTTATTTAGTCCTCATGGTAACATAAGATAGGCACTGTGATTATCCCCATTTTACAGATAAGGAAACTAAGGTGCAGAGATATTAAATAAATTGTCCAAGGTCACACAGCTAGTAAGTGGAAGAACTGGCATTTGAACTCATGCCTCCCAGCTCCATAGATCTTACTCTTAAAAATTCCCTTTTTCTACCTCCCCTTTAAATTTTAAACTATCTTCATCATACCTTTTATTTCTGAATGTTTGAATCCATCACTTGTACCTTTTAACTTCATTTCTTCTTTTCCCATCCTTTGGTCTAACACTGTAATCTCAGTCAGTCTCCACTATTCTCTCAGAAGGTACCAGGGATATTTTCAACACATCCCATGGCCTTTTCCTTCATTCTTACTCTCCAGCCAGTGTTTTACACTGCTGATCACCTCCTTCTTGAAATGCTAGTTTGATTTTTAAAGCCACATTATCTGAGTCCTTTTGAGCAACTTTGCATATATATTCCCTTTTTCTTTATACTCTGCCAACTTTTCTTTCACCATATATTTGTGAATTGCTTCAAGGGTTAATTCTCACTGCACTGTACCCTTTATTGTAATAGGGAATAAAAGAATGAATAAAGTCCCTGCTCTTAAGTTGTATACTGATGTATAAGGGAGAAAAACATGTAAATACAGCAACACAAATGAGTTTTAGAATAAAAAAAGTCTATTAAGTAGAATGATGACATAAAGAAGGATTAACCAAATCTTCTCACAGCTTTCACAGAGGAGATAATCCCCAGACTGTGTGTAAGTGTGTTCTCTGAACCCTGGGATTTCATGGAAATTTGTTTCAGGCCCATTGAGTCTTTTCATCAGTAGAATTATACTCTGCATATGTGCATGAGTGAAATGTTCTAACTTATTAAATTGATAGGTTTATTTCTGAGTCCAGTTCCTAAATTTTGTTTTATGCCTACATTTCTCCCCAAGAGCAGTCTACTTAAATTAAAACACAGTCACAGTTTCTACCAAAATGTTAATATCACCACATATAACTACAATAAACTGCTTTGTAAAAACTATGACCTGCATGACAAGTGAGAACATTTATTACAACTTCTATCCCAAAACTTACATCTTAATGCTTAATTTCTTGCTGTTATTTTTATCTCTTTCTTCCATATGCTTTAACTTAATTTCTGTTTTCCTCCTTCTTATCATTGAAATTTCACCTTACCCCATCTCCTTTCTTTTATGATGTTTCCATGACTTCAGAATGTTTGAAAGTCCCTGTTCTAAATCACATAAACTCAGAATCCTAAAATCACCTTTAATTCCTTCTTTCCCTATACACAAACTATTCCAGGTCTTTTAATTTTTCCTTCATTTTTACTAACTCTAGCATTCTTCTCTTCATTAAGGTGCATTCTCCCACTTTCTGTTCTCACGCCTAACTTGCCAAGCCTTAGCTTGTTTCTAAAGTCTTTGGCTCTTTACTCTTTGATTCTTCTTGCCTACTGGACTAAGAGTCTTAGAATATCAGTTTCATCCTATCACTGCTAAACTCAGACACCTGGAATACAGAGACGTGGTTAAGAGTGTGGATTCTTCAGTTAACTGCCTGGAGTCAGATCCCAGTTTCACCACTTACTAGCTACATGTGATCTCTGACAAGTTACTTAAACTTTCTCTTACTATCTTCACTTCATCTTATAAAATGGATATATAAGATTAAATGTGCTAACGTGTAAAATCCTTTAAAAAGCACATAGTAAGCAGTCAGTCAATTTTAGCTACTGGTCATTGTTGATACTATCATTGCAGTGGCAACAAGCCCAATTGCTTTCAGTGCTCTGCCATTCGTTTTCAGTGCTCTACAATCGTTTCAGTGCTCTGCAAGCCCAGAATTGTTGGCCTCTTATGCTTGGCCTTGATGAAAATCAGGCAGCTACAGAAGAGAGAGATGAGTTCTTGATTACCTATCTCATAGAATGCTTATGAAAATCCCAAGAGATATAAACCACAAAGAAACCATAAAATCAGGAAAACACAAAACAAATGGCTAGAATTTAATAGTAAAATATACAAAAGTCAAGAGACCTCCAAAAACTAAGCTCCCAAATCCAATAAGCCTCAATAGGAGCTAGGATTTCAATGCATACTAATAACAGGACCAAGGATTTAGGATGTCACAGCATCAAATAATTGGGACTGAGGACATCTCAGTCTCTGCCCTAAGAAAAAAGGGGTTAAAGAGTAGCTAAATGTGGCTGGGAGCAGTGGCTCACGCCAGTAATCCCAACACTTTGGGAGTCCGAGACAAGTGGATCACTTGAGCTCAGTAGTTGGAGACCAGCCTGGGCAACATGGTGAAACCTCATCTCTACTAAAAATGCAAACATTAGCCAGGTGTGGTGGTGCTCAACTGTAGCCTCAGCTACTCTGGAGGCTCAGGTGGGAGGATTGCTCATGCCAGGGAGGTCAAGGGTGCAGTGAGCACTTCAGCCTGGGCAACAGAATGAGACTCTGTCTCAAAAAAAAAAAAAAAAACATGGCTACATGAAATAGATTTGACAACCAACATTTGCTGAATGCTTTCTATTTGCCAGGAACTGTACTAAGTACTTGACATGTATTCTCATTTAATCCCCACAAAACACTACAGGGACAGTACTAGTATTCTATTTTGTAGATGAGAAAACCAAAGCACCAAAAGGTAAAGCATTTTGCCCAAGGTCACACAGTGACAGATTTGAACTCAATCTGGTTCAAATATGACAATGTTCTATGCCACTTAAAGTATTTCCCCCTTGGAAATTCACAGTGCATGGTGTTGTTTATAGTTCTGAAAATTCCTAAAGGAAAAATTCTCCATGTGCCATTTTTAGATTCAGCTACTCCCAAACTCACTTAATTTTTCTACCCTATCTGTTCTTTCACCCAAAAAAAGATTTATTGTCATAATTGAGCACAGTTATACAGACGGTGAATAACAAAAATTTTGTGTTAGAAGTGAGTTTTTAATTTGACTTTAACCTGTAATAGCCAGTGTTTGTTGAGTGCCTGCTTTATGCCAAAACAGTTCTAAGTGCTTTATATTTACTAACTCCTGCCATTCTCCCAATAGTCCTATCAAGTAGATACTCTTATTAGCCCCTTCTTAGTGATAAGAACCTGAAACACAGAAAGGTAAGCAGTTTGCCCAAGATCTTACAGCTCCTGAAGGCGGAGCTGGGCCCCTTCCAGGCAGTCTGGCTATAGAGGCTGCACACCTGCTTACCATGCTTTACTGCCCCTAGTACCTTCGGACCAGGCTCAGGTAGTCTTAGCCCTTCCATAGTCCATAAGTTATACCTGAAATTCGCAAGATCTTTCAAGTCACTCTCAAAATATCAAATATTTTTACTAGGTGCTGGTAAATCTTCCTCATTCTCTTACCTTTTCTGATCCTTCCGCACTCCAGACCATAGCACACTAGACCACTCACCAGTGTTCAGCAGCCTAGCCTTGTAGCAAGGAACATGTGTGCACTGTAGTTAAACAGACCTGGATTCAAATCCAGGCTCCATCATGGGCTAAGGTTGATACCTTGAACAAGTCACATGAATCACTTTGAGCCTCAGTCTCATCTGAAAAATGGGATTAACGATAGTAATTTCCTCATACAGTGGCTTAGGAGATTAAATAAAGCAGACATGTAAAGCTTTTACCTCAGTGTTGTACTTGTTTTTGTTGTATGTTTGTCATTGACTTCATTGTATTTATTGTTAGTAGCATTAGTATTATCTTAACATTTGCCTGTTCTTAAAGAATCATTTCTGTTTTCTGTTTGTTTTGTTTTTGAGGCAGGGTCTCACTCTGTGGCCCAGGCCAGAGGCAGCGGGACAATCATAGTTCACTGCAGTTTCTATTTCCCAGGCCCAAGTGATCCTCCTGCCTCAGCCTCCTGAGTGTCTGGGACTACAAGCACTTGCCACCTCGCCTGGCTAATAAGAATAATTTCAAATTCCACTTGTTCTGAGACTACTGTAATTCCAAACCTTGTCTATATTCTGGAATAATTCCTTTTTGTACTCTAGAACATTTTGCCTTAAATTATTATCCAATTTTTTCATAATTCTCTTTTCTAGATAGAAAGTTTCTTGAGATCAAGGATTATGTCCTTTATCTTTGACTTCTGTTGGAATTAATATAGTGTTTTGTGTATGTTTGTATATAGTATATCTTCATTATTCACAGATTTTGCATTTTTGAATTTCCTTCCTCACTAAACTTTATTTGTAACCCCAAAATCAATACTGATAGCACTTCCTTAGTCACAGACATACGCAGGGAGCACAGAACAACAAAAAGTTTGAGTCAGCTTATGTGCACTTGCTCAGCTTAGGTTGAACAAGGTGAACTCTGGCTTCTTATTTTAGCTTTCATACTGTAAATAGGTGTCTTTTCCTCATCAGTTTAGTGCCACATTTTTAATATTTTTGTACTTTTTGTGGGTAATTTTACTGTGTAAAATTTTGCTGTGTAAAATCATCCCCAAGCATAGTAATGTAAATGTAGTGCTGTCTAGTGTTCTAAGTGCAAGAAGGCTGTGATGTGCCTTATGAAGAAAATAAATGTGTTAGGTAAGGTTTGTTTAGGCATGAGTTATAGCGCTGTTCATGGTGAGGTCTATATTAATGAATCAGTATATATTAAGATATCTTTAAAAAGAAACACAGTTTTTAAAAGCTACATATTGATCAGTCATCAAAAAGGTTGTGACCACAGGCTGGCAGGGAACCTAACTGTGTATTTCCCTAATGGTTCAGTATTCACTAATTGAGTGTTTGCAGCAATTTTATAACAACAAACTACCCCGAATAATTGACTATCCATATGTGTGTATAAAATAGATGCTCAGTAAAAGCCTGTTAGATGAATAGTAGAATAAATGATGTTTTATGTGTTTAGGAAAGTACAAAAGTACATTCTTAAAGAACAATCACATTTTAGCCATACAGTAACTTTTTGACTCTGATATAATTATCCTCCATTTTACAGATAGGAAAGCTAACTCCAAGTTACTCAACAGATTAAATGGTACAGCTCAGGATTTTTGATGCCAAATCCCACATTCTTACCAATCTACCACTACTACTTTACACCCTCAGGGATTTTTCAACTTAATAGAACCAGAATTAAAAGAACGCTGTTTAAAAATAAGAACTTGACAGAGATGTAGAGAGTGGAAAAGCATTTTATTCAGGCATCAACTACTCATGCACTTAGATACTTACAGCAATCTCATACCTTATCTCCCACAAATGGGTATACCAATGCCATGCTTCCTTGAGATTAAGAAAAATTTTTTCACATTTTATTGTTTTGTAAAATTGGAATTCACATTATAATTAATTTGTGCATTTGATAAAGTATTTCACACATAAAACTTATAAATGTATTAAACATCTTAAGTCAATGGTGTCTTAGAATAAAGGAAATAGTGAAGTAATAGCTACTATTTTTTGAGTGGGTGGCTACTATTTGTCAAGCATTACATTGAGGTACTTTACACACATTACTATTTAATAATCACAACAATCCTGTAGCCATTCTTATCCTCCCATCTCCATTTTAGAAATGAGAAAGCTGCCAGTCACATGGCAGTCACTCAGCTTATAAGTGAAGGAAGCGGCCTGTCTGTGCTCTTTAACTCTGCTGCCCTGCCTTCCATTCTAGAAACAAACTTGAGTTGCGTAAGTATGCGTAACACATAAATGTCTGTCTCTCTTGAGAGATACATACTTAGGTATTCTTTCTAAACAACATAACTAACATACTTAAAAGTAACTTTTCCCAGAAGGAATTGTTAAATTGATCTCTTCTTAGTGACCATACATCATCACTTAAAATTCTACCAAATCTCGAACCTTCTTTTTTTAAAAAAAAAAAAAAAAAGATGGAGTTTCGCTCTTGTTGCCCCGGCTGGAGTGCTGTGGCGCAATCTCGGCTCACTGCAACCTCTGCCTCCCGGGTTCAAGCAGTTCTCCTGCCTCAGCCTCCTTAGTAGCTAGGATTACAAACTCGTGCCACCACACCCAGCTATTTTTTTTTTTTTTTAAGTGTAGGCGGGGTTTCACCATGTTGGCCAGGCTGATCTCAAACTCCTCACCTCAAGTGATCTGCCTGCCTCAGCCTCCCAAAGTGCTGGGATTATAGGTGTGAGCCACCACACCCAGCCAAATCTTGAATCATTTATCCTGCCAGTTTTCTCTAAGGTTTTTTATATTCTCTGGAGATTTTTACATAGCCTCTTACTTCCTTTATATTTGATCTGCCATCTGTAATATAGGTTGAGGATCCTTATCTGACATTCTTGGAACTAGAAGAGTTTCAGATTTTGGAAGTTTTTGCATTTTGTAATATTTGTATATACATGAGAAATCTTGGGAATGGGACCCAAGTCTTGATATTCACTTATGTTTCATGTATACCTTATACACATGACCTGAAGATAATTTTATATAATTTTAAAATAATTTTGTTCATGAAACAGAGTTTGTGTTAAGTGCTTATATGTGGAATTTTTCACTTGTGGCATCATGTTGGCACTCAAAAAGTTTTAGTTTTTGGAGCATTGCAGATTTTCAGATGAGGAATGCTCAACCTGTATATTGCAAGTGTTTACATTTTACCGTACAACAGTGAATCTCTGCTTACACTTCAGGTATAGTTAGTGAGTTAAGTGATTGAGTTTCTTTTTATTTTACTGTCTTACAGCTAATGGTTGCAGAGAAGAATGGAACAATCCGATTTTATGATCTTTTGGCCCAACAGGCTATTTTATCTCTTGAATCAGAACAAGTGCCGTTAATGTCAGCACACTGGTGCTTAAAAAACACCTTCAAAGTTGGAGCCGTTGCAGGAAATGATTGGTTAATTTGGGATATTACTCGGTCCAGGTACTTTCTTGATATGTTTGTCTATTACAAAAAAAAAAAACAGGCAGTAACTGTTGCTAAATGATCCACTCGTCCATCCTGTTATACCTGAGTCTACACTGTCAAGCGAAAACAAGTCTCTCCTATAGAAGGCCAGAGCTATGGATTTTTATATAACATAAAGTTGCTAACCAGATTTACTCTGGGAGTAACCCAGAAAGGACAGTGCAAAAGAGGAAATCTTGGATCTGTGCAATGTTTACTTATATTGGAAAATAAGAAAAACACCAACCCTGTTGCATGATGGTTCCCTGCAGTGGTTCTAAGTCATGTCTTTATTGTATTTCATCTGTTTTAAGTGATTGCTTGTTTAGGATTTATTATAGTTTAAACACATTGGACATTCTGTCCTATAAAGAGAAAATACCATTTAAACCTTAAGTTCACCCACTTGAGTCTAACACATAATTCATAAAATGCAAAATATTATCTTTTAGTTATCCTCAAAATAAGAGACCTGTTCACATGGATCGAGCCTGCTTATTCAGGTAATGTACCATTTTTGTCAGAGTTGTGATTTGATCTTTTGACGTTGTGCTGTGCCACCACTGGGATACTTTTGTAGTTGTCTCCTTTGCACTGAGTTTTTTTTTTCCCTGATTGTTTTATAAGTGGTTATTTTACTTTCCCAACTAAGTCATCGATTGTGTCTTTTCGTCTAGACAAGTTGATTTGTTTTCCAAATATTTTCTTTACACAGAAAAACATGTAACCACTCCACCACTACCACCCCAACAATTTGGAATATATTATGCTTCCTGATTGTTCTGTGCTGTTAAGGATGTAAATGTAGGGGAGCCATGTTCATGTATATAAACTTTATTATTGTGTGTTAAATGAAACCATGCCAGATAGTATATCTCTGCGACGTGTTTTTGCTTTTCACTTAAATTAACATACATGTCTACCTTGTTCTTTTTCATAATACTCCATTGTATTGTGTGGTCATTAAGCTGTTATTTCTTCTTTTTAAGGGACAGCAAAACCAAATGAGAGACTAAAACCAGTGAAATTTTATTATATGCTATATTCCAATATATTGGGGATATAAAATATCCCCAATGAAGTTGTAGAACTTAGAGATACCATTATTGAGAAGAAAATACATTCGACTAAATGTAAGAATGCCATGGATCATAAGATATATCCTAACTTCAGAGATGTGTGAACAAATATACACCAATGAGCAAGTGTACATCAATTTTAAAATCAATGAGCTATGGTACTTATAAGTCTAGAGGAGGTAGTCTCAGGGCTTGTTTAGCAGCTCATCACTGTCATCAAGAGCTCAGACCCTTTTCATCCTTTCCCTCTGCTATTCTCAATGGCAACGATTTGGGACTTGTTGCTTCATAGCTTCTCATAGCTATGAGAGTTCCAGGCATAAGAGATGTACTCCATTTGCCGAACAATTAAACAAAAAAAAAGTAAGAGGAGAAGAAGGAACCCTCTCCTTTTATGGGAGGTTGCTATGACTGCCTTAAACTAATTATGTCTAATCCCCTAGGGTTGGACACACTGTGCCCTGAACAAAGTTGGGGTTCAGTTAACATGGAAAATGGGCAGAATGGCTGTCCTATTTGATGCCTTATTTGTGTCTTATACCACACTGTTACCCCTTTGGTTGTGAAAAAAAGGATTGTATTAACCTTGTGTAACTTTGGAACATAATGAAATGACACAAAATAAGCACTTCATAAATACTAAAAGTATGAGAAAATATTAATGGAATATTTTCCTCGAATTCCCAGTCTAATTGTAAAGACATATTAACAAATTTAGGATTATTCAAATCACTGGTTTTATACAAAAAGAAACCTGTTTCTGGCTAGTGCTATGGCTCACACCTATAATCCCAGCACTTCAGGAGACCAAGGCAGGAGGATCACTTGAGGCCAGGACTTTGAGATCTACCTGGGCAAGATAGCAAGACCCGATTGCTACAAAAAAAAAAATTAAAACTTACCTGGGCATCGTGGTACACACCTGTAGTCCCAACTACTAGGGAGGCTGAGGTGGGAAGATCACCTGAGCCCAGGAATTTGAGGCTACAGTGAGTTTTGTTAACACTTCTGCACTCCAGCCTGGGTGACAGAGCAAGACCCTGTCTCTTAAAAAAAAGAAAAAAACCCACTTCGGAAAAGCTTGTCGTTATCTATAGGATACGATACTTAATTTTATGCTTCCTTGTTTCATAGGTGGTCCACAATTAGTGAAAATCTGTTTGCAACCACTGGTTATCCTGGCAAAATGGCAAGCCAGTTTCAAATTCATCATTTAGGACACCCTCAGGTAATGTGGAAATGTTTTGTAACATATGTGCTTTTCTTAATTTGTGTTTTTGACTTTTCCACTCATAGCCCCAAATTTGTAATTTGTTAACTAAAGACATTTATGTTTGTTATCTACTTAAATTGCAAGAAAAGGTGGTTCATTTGTTTTTGTTTTTTATGTGTGTGTGTTTTGTTTTGTTTTTTGTTTTTATTTTGTTTTTTTTTTTGATGTTTGCATTACCAGTGACGACAGGTTTTTTTGGCCAATATTCATGTAAGAAGCTTTTTATTTCTTCTGTCACTTTTATATTTTCTTCTTTATTTAAATACATTAATTTTGCTTGTTTGGTTGGTGTACACTGCAAAAATGGAGTCTGGATTGTACCAGTTATTCATACATGGATTGTATCCCATGTTCCAGCTGCATATCAATAATGTGTATTTCACCTGTAAGGGAGCATATTCTTAAATTTTGTTTCTGCTACAAAGATAAATTATCAATGCATTTTGTATTTTTGCAAGTCATTTTTATTTATTAATTTTGGGGACTTACTATGCTTCTTTAATTCTTCACATATTTTATAGCCCATCCTCATGGGTTCTGTAGCCGTTGGATCTGGCCTGTCCTGGCATCGAACTCTTCCTCTGTGTGTAATTGGAGGAGACCACAAGCTGTTGTTTTGGGTGACTGAAGTATAAAGTTTTCTCTGTACCTTAGATTCACAAACTTTGTATTTTTAGTACATATTTTGAAGAATTTCTATAGTACATATTTTGAAGAATTTTTATATCAAATATACCATATACTTTAGAAAATGTCTCAGTTGCTTTTATTAAATAAAATGTGAATGATTTGAAAAATTATTTTTCTACTCTGTTTTGTGTGGGTGTGTATATATATATATTTTGTTTTTAATAATCTTATAAAATCATATATTGACTCAGCAACTGACCTCCAGAGAAGAGATGACCAAGGAAAAATAATGCTTTTGAGTTTATCAGAAAAGGAGTACTTAAAGTGTACCTGTTTTCTGTACTTTGAGTGTATGCTGTTTTTCTAATTCTCAGGGACACATTTATCAAAAGAGAAAAAAAGGCCAGGTGCAATGGCTCACACTTGTAATCCCAACTCTTTGGGAGGCCGAAGGGAGTCGATCACTTGAGGGCAGGAGTTCGAGACCAACCTGGCCAACATGGTGAAACCCTATCTCTACTAAAAAAATAAAAATAAAAAAATTAGCCAAGCATGGTTTGGAAGACTGAGGCAGGAGAATCACTAGAACCTGGAAGGCAGAGGTTACAGTGAGCCAAGATCGTGCCACTTCACTGCAGCCTAGGCAACAGAGCAAGACTATCTCAAAAGAAAACAAATCAAAGGAGAAAAAAATATCTTAGGGTACTCCGGAAGTGGTTGTTGAGTGTGTGTGTGTGTATGTATACTCGATGTAAAATATGGTTTTCAGTTTCTTAAATATGTAATTGATTATATTACTTAACCCTGTTTATTATATGCAGATTCCTTTGGACTAGGTGTTTTAACAGTCTTAGAACATCTGGTATATGGGATAAAAATGAATTCTAGTGTATACCTTTAACAGCCTCCTTTTTATTAATCTTCACTGTTCTTACCAAGAAACAAGTGTTTTTGAGATGGGACCTACTGGCAATGGAACCGTGTTCACCCTGCCAAAGATCATTAAAATCAACATTATCTAAGACAGCTGTATCACATTTTTGGGATACGTCATGGTACAGTCAGAAGCATATAAAATTATGGTTCTGCTTGTCAGTCACATACAGAATTCAATACATTTTGACAAGCTGCCCATTCGTGCAAGTTAATACCTTCTTTGAAGCTTCAATTCCTCTTGTAAAGTACCGATAGAAATCATTGTTTTGTGGAGTTGCTGTGAAGGTTAAATAAAGGTGAATGAAAATACCTAGTGTGTGTCTGTCACACGGTTCAGAGATGTATAGAAATTATTTATTTCAGAGATGAGTAGGTCTTATTTTTGAGGTTTTAGAGATTTATGTTTAATGCCGATAAATATTTTTTACTGCAGTTTTCTATTCGTAAGGTGTCTTAAAATAATTATAGAATCAAGAACATGATATTTTTAAGAGATAGGAGAATGTTCCAGGTAATTAAAAGAAAGAATTCAGTGAAATTTTATAATATGTAGATGTTTGGGTTCAACTTTTACATGCTTTAAAGTACAGATGAAAAATTTCATAGCAATTTCCTAGTCAATTTTTTAATACAGTTAAATATTATAACCAAATGATATAAATGGTTTTATTTACCCCTTCATAATAAGATTTTGAACTAACAAAGTAAAAAGCAAAGAGCAAGGAATTTTGACATGGTTCTCTTTAAGAGACTCTGTGATGGGGCAAGATTCCTAAAAGCATCAGGATAGCCAAAGGGCTATCAATAGTGACTCTTACAAGAATTTGTCATTTCAGGATGTGTCCAAGAAATAAAAAAGTCACCTGTAAGGCCAGTGTATTCAAAAATTGTTGTCATATACTTAGAAAAATTGATGTATGAAGTGGATGGGTTTTATTTAGGGATGGAAATTAGGGAGATGATTATGTTGGGCTTGGGTGTATAAGAAATGGATTCTCTGGAATAAGGGTTTAACCAAAATATAAAAGTTGTCTGATAAAATTACCCAGTAGGGCTGGGCGTGGTGGCTCATGCCTGTAATCCCAACACTTCAGGAGGCCGAGGCGGGCAGATCACTTGAGGTCAGAAAGTTCAAAACCGGCCTGGCCAACATGGTGAAACCTCTACTGAAAATACAAAAACAAAATTAGCCAGACGTGGTGGTGCATGCCTGTAATCCCAGCTACTTGGGAGGCTGAGGCAGGAGAATTGCTTGACCCCTGGAGGCAGATGTGGTGGTGAGCCAAGATCACACCACTGCACTCTAGCCTGGGTGACAGAGCGAGATTCCATCTCAAAAGAAAAATACCCAATAGAACTTCTGTCTTTTAGTAGGGGAAGCTGTGTTGGAAAAAGAAACTCATGATGATTGTATACTGTTATGCCAAAAAGAGGCAGGAAATGTTATCCTCAAAGAGAAGAAAATGGTGATTCCATTTGTGGACTAATATAGTGACTAAGATAAGACATTCTCAAGAGAGGAGAGGGTTACCTTTAACTGTTAGTTTCAGGAGTGAAATGTACTTTATCCTCCGTAAGCATTGAGAACTCTAACCTCTTTTTCTTTCTTTAGATCTTAATAGTAGGCTATAGGACCATGTTCCAACTTATACTTTGGTGTTAAATTTTATTGTGTTTAATTATTTTAAAATGTATAATGATTTTTTTTCTTAGTAAACTTTGTTCTTTGAAATATGTTTAAATTAGACTAAGACACGAGGAAGTATTTATGAGGAATTAGTTATTGGTCATCACTTCTAATTCCTGATGATAACATGAGATATTTCACATTGTATGTCCCAGTTTTAGTTTTTCCATGTTTGTTTATAAATATGTCCAAGAGGGTTTTTCTTCTGTTGAAATTTAGGTTTTCCTCAGGATTGCTTCACTTAAAACATCAAAGAGAAAAAAGTTGTACTTATGTTCTAAAACTTGTATTATTTAGGACTATTGAAGCAAAAGTCAGGATATCACAAATCTGCAAGATGTCAGAGCTAAATCCTACATTTTCAGAATGATGGGATCATAAGTCCCATTTCATTTTTATGATTTGGCTTCTACGTTTTGAGTATTTCAATATCTCTCCCATGCCAAAACACAAAATCACACACCCATGCACTCCAATTTGTTTCTTACTTTGGTAATTTGTGACTACATATTGACACTGACCTAGAAATGTTTCTGTTGCTGTTTTAAATCTCATGTCAGTGGAGAAGAAATTGAAATCTGGTTTGCACATTTGTGCCTGGTTTTCTGTGATTGTCTAAAATCTGACATTGTCCCAGAAATGTTGATTGGGAAGTTATGAGGCAGTATTGTGCCCAAGACTGATTTTAATAGTTTTTAGTAGAGAAAAAGTAGTCACTCTAGACTATTTTCCACATTTTTCTATACCTCAAAAAGTTAAACTCAGTTTAACCCAACTTTATACCATACAAGTAATAAAATAAAATTTGCCAAATAAAAATGATAATTATGATCCATTTCCACATATTCCTCATGAGAGCTTAGTCAAGTCCTCAGAGGCAGCATTGTGTTCCGATATATCTTTATCAAACTGTGTGCTCAGCAACAGGAGAGAACACTCTTTATTTAATTTTAACACCTTGCTGATTCAAAAACATTTAACAGGCATTTGAAAAGAATTTCAAAACAATTAACATTTTTTTCTAATTATACATTAAAGAAATAATGCCCTTTAAAATGTAGGTAGAACTTTTTTTATTAACATGATTTTAATTTATAGCAACCATTTGTTACCTAATCACAGTAACACAACAAAATAATTATCAGCTTTGAAGATCTCATTTCACAAAAGCTAAAAAACACACGTTATGATATATCCATTACTCAAAACTCATAAGCATTTCCTTTTGCATGCATTGGGCACAGATTTCATGGAAAATCAAAAGCATTTAATCTACTTTCTGACATTTTCATCTGTTCTTTGAACTACCTTAATAAAAAAAAATTGTCCTTATGTCGGGTCAAGTGACGTTTGTTTGTCTGAAAATTTCCTTGGATCAGCTTATTTCTGTGTAACTTATGTCTCTATTATACAGCTATTTGCCTTTTAAACTAATTTCTAACAGGATACTCTACCTTGGGACTTGTAACACAATGTAAGCTTATAAAATCCACATGAACAATAGTAAGTAATGGGGAGACCACCGGGTTTCTCAGCCTTTACAAACAATTTGACTTAAAGATTTATGAAATATTCATTTCTACCAACTTCATTTATAATGCTGTAATGAGTTGACTTTCTGTTTCTATGAAGTAAAAGACAATAAATGCTGCTAGTATCTGTGCTTCTAATGGTGGTTAAACATAAAACTTTGCTCTTATAACCACAGTTGTTGTCCTATAATTGAGCCAAATTCAGACAGGATTAAACCCTGTCCAAAATCAAGGCTAATCTCTGCAACCATCTCAAGTAAGAGCTTTCTAATACTGTTTTAGGAAATCTTTGTTTTTGAGACAGCATAAAAGGAAGTAAGTTCCAGACAACTGACCTCTAAAGTAAGCCAGACGCAACTAATGATGAATTATACCATAGTGATAAAGAAGATGGAAAGGTGGAAACTGTATAACCAAATAAGTTCATTTTGGTTCATTTTGACTTAGAAAGTCACTTCTTACCATAGTAGTCTTAGTTGACATTAAGTTTAAATCAGACCAATATAAGTTACTTTTTAATGAACTTCTTTCTATCATCTTAGTGTTTCTTTGGTTAAACCTAGTACTTTCTTCCACTAATAATAAAACTAGGTGTTTATTACAAATAGAATAACTTGATATATTTTATTGTAATTGTGTAATAGCTCATTTTGGTTTCCAGCCTACAAAAAAAAAAAAAAAATTTCATTAAGTATTAGACTTTCTGGAATTTTAAATACTTTGCCAAATGTTCTGTAGGGCTGATTCTCCTGAGATTTGGACACTAGCACCTCAAGCCGTGTTGTGAACAGCTAATAATGCATTTCTCTCCAAATTGCCTATTCCAAGAGAACATCTGTGGTGGTACCCCTCACCTAAAATCTGTAGAGCTCTAATATTGGATTGGTCTAATACGATTTTCCTGGCACTTGATTTTGAGCAAGTACAGGATGTGGTTATATAAACAGCTGCTTCAGAAGTCTCACCTCATCCTAGACTTAACCCACAAATACGTTAAACCCCAAGACAATGGAACAATTCCGGAATTCTGTCAGTGTTTTTGACCTCTCTCTTCCCATGGTTATACTCACCTAACACAATAATTAAGATGTATTTTTATGTATACCTAATTTTCATGTAACCCTGGGTCATTGCTCCCCAACCTTGGTGGTAAGTACCTGGGAGAATATGGAACTATTGCAAGGGTTTCTCAAAATTATATTCATGCTACCATTAGCAAAATTCTCTTTTTTCTTAGAAGCCATGACCTCCTGGGGTCCTGAGATAATATAGACAGCCGCCAAATCAAACTTGCTCACATGTTCCTAACAGACTTTGACTTAAGGTGTCTTGCCATCTTCCACTTCCTCCCCAAAACACCATAACAGGAAGGAGAGGAATGACCCAGCCAAGGAGCTCTCCATTCACATTCAGAGATAGTGGCTTTTGTAGATCTCACTCAGCAATCTTGAGAAGGTAAAAGTGTTCCCAGATATGTGGAGGTGTGTCTGTCAACTTGATAATCTACTACATGTCTTCAGATTTAGCTCTGGTGTTTGGAAATAAGCCAGTGTACTTCAACCATTCCTTCCTGTGTAATATACAGGAGGCAAGACTTTCTAAGGCAGGATGTATTACAGGAAAACTAATAGAACCTAGCCTGGAAAATGAAATGGAGAGAAATACTATCTTTGAATGAAAATTTGGGATTTTAAGATGAATTTCCCAGTAGAGCTCACCTATATTCCTATTTTCAATTTCCCACAACAATGTCTGTGTTTGTTCAGTGAATATTAGATGTCCAACCACAGTCATCATCAATGTTCTTCAGAATGTTTTGAATATTATTAAAAGGGCTTCTCATACTGGAAAACACCATGAACCATTTTTCTGGATTGACTGACTTTTAATTTGTGGCCCAGTTATTTTTTTAAAGTTGATAGCAAAGGCTCTAGCATGTGATCCTTTTGAACTCTAGAAACAAAGCTTCGGGAAGAAATGTTGGTGTTGAACTTCTGAGTAGTTTTAAGTGATTTTATATGGTTGTGATTCAAAATAACCTGACCACTTTAAGAAATCCAGGTGCTGAGTCATTTACAGACACAGCCAGGGGAGGTTAATTAGAAGCAGCTGATAGTGGCATCATTTGCTGCTTAAAAAAAAAAAATAAACGGAGATGGTGATTCTATGAAGAGGATAGAGTGCTAACGAAAGTGTACAAAACTAAGCAAACATTCAGGACTGAGGTTTACCTAATTTCTACTGCACCAAAAGGGGAAAAATATCACTCAGTGAATTCAAGATAAAGTACCATAACTATAAAAATGGTAATGGTTGCTCCTAAGAAGTTCCCTTGCTTCTGCCTCTTTCTCCTGACCAAACTCGTGTTTCCCCTGTGGCCTTCCACGGCATGGTGTGCTCTCTTGGGAACTGTAAGTACTAAATTCTTTCAATAGCATTGGCCTGTGTCATCACTTAGTTGTCTCCATAAGTAAAAGTCCTATAAGCACAAATGAGTACAGTGAGACCTTTTCCCAATCCCCTCAAAGAGGGCAGGATAATTTAGATTGTCTGCTCTTTCACCGGGGAATAGCTGACTATAAGTATCTTTAGGTCTCTTCTCTTGAGGGAGTTAGCTTTCCAAAGTGGAATCAAGTCTCCTGCCTAGAGGATATAAGGTTACAACTCAATTTTCTGTACGAAGTTTAGAAAGCCACAACAATTAAAAGGAATAACGGGAAACATGAATTCTTGACACAATTGAAGTAACAAGGCTAGAATTCCTTCACTTAACCAAGTCTCAACAGATAATTGGTATCACTCCTGAGAGATGGGATTGAGGAGGGAATAAGGATGGGAAACATTTAATTTTATTTTCTCACTATTTTGAATCAACACCATGCCCCTTTAACTGTTCCATCCTGAAGCAAAGCAGGGAGAAATTAAAAAAAAAAAAAAATGGGGACCATTTTTTATTGTTTCCCCACCCAAGACTAGCCTGTGATAACAGCAATTTTCTGGTAATCTTATGAAAACATTTCAAGACATTGAAAAATTCTTAGTTTTTTATAAAATGAATACATGGAGGTGGCACACATAGTCTTTGAAATCAGTATTCATTACGATCTATTTGGCCCCCAAAATTCACTACAGTAAATGAAATCTGGCAATACTTTTCATTTTTACCAGTGCAAGAAAGCCTGAAGGAAAGAGCACATACTTTAAAGGTCATCTGGTGGTTGGCCAAGACTTCTAGGTATAGATTGTTTTTAATAGTCCTGGAAATCAGTTATTAAAATGTGAATGGCCCTGCTCTGAGGAGCTAAGGATGACTGATGAACAGTAATCATCAAAGATCCTAGGAGGCAAAGAAACTGCCACTCTAAAAACCGAACCATTTTATAAATTTTTTTTTGATAGTCTATTGCCCCTAGGCCACAAACCTGTACAGCATGTTACTGTACTAAATCCTATAGGCAATTGTAACACCATGGTGTTTGTGTATCTAAACATGGGAAAGGTGTAGTAAAAATACTATACCTTTTACTGTAATAGGTCCACCCTCTAATATGTAGTCCATCACTGATGAAATGCTTTGTGGCCCATAACTGTGTATAGAACTGTATCATATACATGTATATACACACATACACGTATATAAACGCCTGCTACTTATACATAACTATAACCATAAAGTTGCTGTGTTGTTTTTGTTTGTTTGTTTGTTTGAATTTTTTCTCCTGGCTGGGAGTCTCTTTTGGCTCTAGAGAAGAAGGCTAGGCTGACCAGTGGGGAATTCTGCTCAGGGAGACTGATTGAGTACCCAGAGTCGTGAGTCCCACCTAAATCAAAGGTTAATGAAATATCAAGTAGGATGTGGAAGTACAAGGTCCATTAAGCCCAAATGTCACTCAGAAGATACTTAGCGTTTACTATAGGCCAAACATTGGGCTAGGGCCTTAATAGTGAACTAACAGAGACTCAAATTGATAATATAGCAGGCTTTCAAGCAAACAGGCAATTATATGTGCTATGATAGAGTTAAGCAGAGAATGCTACAGAAGCATGTACGAACAGTTAATCTAATCTTTGTGGCTTCAGGAAAGCTCTAAGGATGGAATGTTAAGACTTCTGCTACTAGTTAGAATACAGAAAGATGCATGAAAGCCTTTTACATAGTGGTAATAAATAACCAGATAAAAATCATACTTTTTATGGAGCTGTTTAAAAGCCATGTATGTAAGACCTTAATGAAATAAATTCTATAGTCATGCCTATGTTTGGAGGAACATAGCTGAGCAGAGAGCTGTGGCATTGCCATGCCCAGGGAGAAGGGCGTGGTCTGGATACAAGTAGATGGAAGAACAAGCCTACAACACTCTAGGAGACTTTGCAGAGTTAAGGAGAAAGTGGCTGAGACTTTGCCAATGGTATAAGCTGTGAGACAGACTTGGGTCTGGAGGGACCTCAATCATGAAAATAAATCACTTAGGCCTACATCCCACCCCCAAGATTGCTAAGAAAGCAGCAATGGAAGAAATGTTTTCAGTAAGTAGAGAGAATTCACTAAATCTTGCACATTCTTACAGTGCTTGGATTCCTGAGCCCTGCTGAAGCTGAATCTGAAGGTGAACCAAATGATCTGAAACTATGGCCCATCCCTCTCTAACACAAACACTGACAAGATCCAAGAGCTCAGTCCTTTGCAGGAGGTTGAATTGAATTAACTGCAGGTGAACTTCATCTAAAGCTGCAGCCCAGCATCAGCTCAATTCAAAGTGTGAATGAATCTGAATGTTCCATTTCTCACTGAACTTTCTGTTCTTTTTTTTCACAATGTTCATAATAAAATTAAAAATTATAAGACATGCTAAAAAGCAGGAAACACAACCCATAATTAGGAAAAAGTTGTTAATAGAAGCAGGCACATAGATGAACCAGAAAGTGGCATGATTAGATAAGGACTTTTTAAAAACTTATAAATTTGTTTTTTTTAATATAGAGGAAAAGATTAATGAAGGGAATTTCAAGAGAAAAGCAAACTCTAAAACAGATTTTTAGAACAAAAATATATCTGAAATCAATTTATCAGATGTGTTTTGGAACTAAATTGGAAACTAGAAAATACTTGAAGATAGGTTGGTAAGAATAATCCACACTGAAACACAGGGAGAAAAGTAAATGTTTTGGGGGAAATGAGCAGAGCACCATGATCTGTGGGCAATATTAAGCAGTATAACATACAAGTATTTTTGAAGTCCCAGAAAAAGAGAAAAATGACAAAAACGTTTTTTGAAGAATTAATGGTCAAAAATCTTTCTTCCAAATTTGATTTAGAACACCAACCCACAGATCTGAGCAGTTCAGCAAACCACAAGCAGGATAAATACAAAGAAAACCATACCCCACGCACATTATATTCAAACTTGAAAACCAAGGATAAAGGAGAGAAGAGATGTGAAGAATGAGTAGGAGTTAGCCAGGCAGGGGTTGCTGGCAAGCAAGGGAGATTGTTCCAGGCAGAGGGAAGACAACATCTTGAAAGACCCACACACAGCAAGCAGTTCCAGGAATTGAAAGAAATTATTTGGGGCTAAGAAGAAAGTTATAACAGTGAGAGTTAAGGTTAAAGAAGTGGCCAAGAGCCATAGAGAGGACCTGTGAGCATATTAAACTGAGGGAGATGGGGAACGAAATTATATCCTGGGTAATATAGTCAGATTTGTCTTTTTAAAAATCACTGGGGCTACAATGTGTGGAATAGATTGGAGACACAAGATGGAGGCAGGAAGAAGCTATTGCAGTAGTAACCCAGGCATAAAACGGTGTCGTACAGAACTTGAGATATGGCAATAAGGATGGAGAGTTACAGATTGATTCAAGAGCTACTTAGGAAATAGAAGAGGTAAGATTTGATGAATGACTAGATATAAAGGAGGATGGAGTAAAGAGTGACTGTTAGAGCTATGTAACCTTTCCAGGCTCAGCCACCTACCTTCAAGTCACATTCATTACCTTGTACCAAACAGAATGTCCCAAAATGCAATTCTGATCATGCCACACCCTGCTTGAAAGCTCTTCAGTGGCTCCCATCATTTCTCTGCTCTGGATCTTTCCATGACTTCCCATCACACCCAAAGTGAAAGCCAAAGTCCTTATGATGTCCCATAAAGCTCTGCATGATCAGGTCTCCACATAACTTTTAGCCATTATGTCCTTCAGTTCCCTATCTTGCTCGCTCTGCTTCAGTTATACTGGCTTCCAATGTAAGATCTGGGTTAGATATATAAATGTGAGAAACTCTAGAGAATGGGGACATGCGAAGCAATCAGCAAAAGAAACTGAAAAGAAATGACCATAGTGATACAAAGAAAACCAGAGAAGATTTGCCTTCCTGAAAGAAAAATTAAGAAAGTTCAATCAGAAGGTGATCACTGTAAGGTTAAGCTGTGCAATGTGCAACTTTAAGAAACAATATCCACACCCAAATAATTGCTACAGATGGCCTATGGATCACATTAGATAAACATGGACTATAGTATCAAATCTGGCATAAAAGGCCCTTAAACGAAATTTTTCTGGCTACGTCTCCTGAAGCAGAATAGGGTCTGGAGGCAGGGAACCTAAGGCCGATTCACGCTGACTTCCTAGAACCAAATCAAAAGGTAAACCCCAAATTTCCACACCTAAGTAACAAAAGAACCAGCGGCTACTCCCTTTGCAAATCCCCACCTTTTCTGACAAACAGATGGAAATTGATCACGAGGTCAGAAGATCGAGACCATCCTGGCTAACACGGTGAAACCCCGTCTCTACTAAAAAATACAAAAAAACTAGCCGGGCGAGGTGGCGGGCGCCTGTAGTCCAAGCTACTCGGGAGGCCGAGGCAGGAGAATGGCGTGAACCCGGGGGGCGGAGCTTGCAGTGAGCTGAGATCCGGCCACTGCACTCCAGCCTGGGCGACACAGCAAGACTCCGTCTCAAAAAAGAAAGTACCTCAACCAATCAGACTGATTGCGGGCCAAATCTTCCTTTGCATAGAAGTGCAACTTCGTAACACCACTTTAGCCTCTGATTGGTTGCTTTCCACAACCAATCATACTGATTGTGGCCACCACTTCATTTGCATGAGGAGAACACCAGTGGCCAATGGGAAATCTCTAGCGGGTATTTGGACCTAAGAAGATTCTGTATCCAGTAGACTGTGGAGAGTACTTTGGTTTTCAATAAATCTTTGCTTTTGTTGGTTCATTCTTTCCTTGCTTTGTGCATTTTGTCCAATTCTTTGTTCAAAACGTCAAGAACCTGGACTCCCTCCACCGGTAGCACTCTTACCTCATTTCCTACCATTCTCCATTTATGGGATTATTTGCTTCAACCAAACCAACAGGGCCAGGTGCCAGTCGCTCACACCTATAATCCCAGTGCTTAGGGAGGCCAAGGCATGAGGATCATTTGAGCCAAGGGGTTTGAGATTACCGTGAGCTATGATCCTCACTGCACACCAGACTGGGTGACACAGCGAGATCCCCATTTTAAAACAAAGCTGCCCACTTGGTCTTCATCTTTTCCATGCTCCCTGTAAATGGCAGTCACTTCCGTAGGTTTGTGCCTCACCTCTAGTAGTTGACATTTTATTTCATGTTTTAAAAACCTTTGGAAGGCCAGGCGGGTTGGCTCACGACTGTAATCCCAGCACTCTGGGAGGCTGAGGCAGGAGAATCGCTTGAGGTCAGGAGTTCGATACCAGCCTGGGAACTGGTGTGCATATACACACACATCCTTTGGAAGTAGGTCTTATTTCTCATTCTTCAGAGCATAAACCTCTCCAGTGCAGCAATCAAATTCAATCTTTGTTTTTACAGTAAAAGCCTAGCAGAGTATATATGGCACTTAGGATTTAAAAAAAAAAAAAATTGTTGCTCAAGGAATGACGGAGCTGCTTTATAACAGGACTAAGTAGGAGTAACCTCAAAGGGGCGCAACTTCTGGCTTTGTTTTGTTTTGTTTGCCTCCTTTCTAAGATTTTACTGCTATAACTGCATCCTTGCACCATCCCGAAATTGACGTCACAATCTGAACTAAAACTACCAATCCCAGAATGCCGAGCGAGGAGGCGGGCTCTCCGGAAGTCGCCGAGTGATTAGTGAGCGGAGGCATTTTCTTCCGGCGGGAAGGGCCCCGGAGGCGGGGACTTCGGGGGAAAGTTGAGACGCGATTACCGGGTTGGGCGGGCCCCATCTGGGAGGGGTTTGTGGGTGAACTCGGGGTCTCCCGCCCGCAGAGGAGATGGATGAGGACGGGCTTCCTCTCATGGGGTCAGGCATAGACCTGACCAAGGTTTGTAAAAGACGATACTAAACTCCTCCTCCGGGAGGAGGATGGGGAAGACTCAGCTTCCCGGGGAGACTACACCTTCCGGGTCCCCACTCTGTCACGGCCCCGGGCCCTTCTGCCGGCCTCAGGAGGGAGAGATCCGCAGTCCACCTTCAAATGGGGTCCCTCCTGAACTGATTAAGGAGACGGTGTGCATCTCCCAACTTTCGCTTCCCATCTCTCGTTTCTCTGTGCCGCCGGCGGCAGACGCCGGTTGTGATAGCTAGACTTACCTCTTTTTCAGCCCCCAAGTTTTTGTGTTTGTTTATGTGTGTTGCTTCTGCCTGCCAGAATTCGTACCAGTGAGTCTAGAGCCTGTTCTCAAACCTTTATGCACCTCTGTCGTCTTCGGACACCCCACCCACAGTTTAGGAAAACAAGTTAATGACTATTTCCAATCCTTCAAGAAATTCATATCACACAGCAAAGTGCCTCGTGATTATTTCCAAATATGAAAAGGTTTGCACTGTGTACGTTCCTCCTGTATGAACCATGTTTGTTTTTACGTAACACAGGTGCCAGCTATTCAACAGAAAAGAACGGTGGCTTTTCTAAACCAATTTGTGGTGCACACTGTACAGTTCCTCAACCGCTTTTCTACAGTTTGTGAGGAGGTAGGTCCTGTGATACTGGTTTATAGAGTCGCCTAGAAGTCACCTTGCACTGCTGAGATTGACAAATGGAGTAAAACAAGAATTACAGTCTTTATTCATGTATCATGACCTCTCGTCACCCAATTGTGTTATCACACCTTAAGTTCTCTTTTACTCTGTTACAATCAATCTTGCAACCCTCCTCTACTGAATTAGTGTTCTAGAGGTCCTTGTGAGATAGTTCAGTCAGGCTTATTGCGATTAAAGAGAACAATAGGAAATCTAAAATTTCCTTTTTTTTTTTTTTTTTAGACAGAGTCTAACTCTATCACCCAAGCTAGAGTGCAATGGCCCAATCTCGGCTCACTGCAACCTCCACCTCCCAGGTTCAAGCGATTCTCCTGCCTCAGCCTCCTGAGTAGCTGGGATTACAGGCATGCGCCACCATGCCTGGCTAATTTTTTGTATTTAGTAGAAACGCGGTTTTACCATGTTGGTCAGGCTGGTCTCGAACTCCTGACCTCAGGCGATCTACCAGCCTCGGCCTCCCAAAGTGCTGGGATTACAGGCCCGAGGCACCGTGCCCGACTTCTAAAATTAGTTGAAAATAGTTTTTATTTTGCTATTTGTTATTCGTTCTCGTACCCCAAAACCACATTGTTTATATTAAATTTATTTTACATTCTGAATCTAAAAGATGGCTAGAGGAGATAGGCTGGAAACATAACTTTGGCATCAAATATGATTATAGAAATAAAAATATTTTCTGCAAATGACTTGTAAGGATTAATTATCCAACTAGGGACTAGGTGCCAGAGCTGGCACAGTAGTGTGCACCTGTAATCCCAGCTACTCGGGAGGCAGAGACAGGAGGATCACTTGCGCCCAGGAGTTTGAGACGAGCCTGGACAACATAGAGAAACTCAGTGTTTTGTTTTTGTTTTAAAAAAGAGGATAGGTACTAGATCCAGGATCCAGGGACTCCCTGTCTTTTAAAAAGCCAAAAAAGAGGATGGGGAGGACAATGGGAACCATGGGTTGAAATTGCATTTAAGGAAAAAAAAGTAAATTATGGGGCTTAGATAATTCACAAGTAAGTCTGTTGAACATTCTGCCTTATGTAAGGTGTAGCCTTAGCAATTAGAGTTTGTAGAGGATTTTTGCTTCTATGTTCATTGGTGATATTGACCTTTGGTTTTCTTTTCTTGTAGTGTATTTGTTTGGCTTTGGAATCAGGATAATGCTGCCCTCCTAAATTGAGTTTGAAAATTTTCCCTCCTCTTCAGTATTTTGGAAGAATTTGAGAAGGATTTGTATTAGTTCTTCTTTAAATGTTTGGTAGAATTCAGTAGTGAAGCCATCAGGTCCCGGGGGTTTTGTTTAGTGGGAGACTTAACTACTGATTTGATCTCTTATTATTGGTCTGTTCAGATTACCTATTTCTTTATGATTTAGTCTTAATAGGTTGTATGTGTCTAGGAACTTATCCATTCTAGGTTATCCAATCTGTTGGCATATAATTGGTCATAGCAGTCTCTTATGAGCCTTCATATTTCTTTTGTTTTAATTGTAAAGTCATGTTTATTTAAGTATAAGCTTATATTCACTAAAATTTACCGTTAAGTATGAGATTTGACAAATGCATAATCATAACATAATCAAGATGTAGAATAGTTGTAGAACAAGGTGTAGAATCACTCCAAAAATTCCCTCATGTTCCTTTGCAGTCACCCCTTTTTTATCCCTAGAAATCTGTTATTCTGTTTTCTGTCAAAAGGGTCAAATTTAATCACTACAGTGATCTCTAGTACTGTGGAAAAATTCCTGAGCACATAAAACACACAAACCAAATTTTTTTAAAAATGAGATACTTACAAAATTTCTTTAGCATACCAACCAAATGAAGGTAGCTTCATATTTTACTACAGATGCTCAGATATCTTAGGCAGAATTAAGTCCACCATTGCTGTATATATGCCTCAACAGTAATATTTAAGAGTAGACTGTAAAAATAAACTTATAATCTTTAGAATCGTTGAAACAATGGGATTATTAAATGACCTTTGTAAGTTAAAGCAGAGTTTATAAAGTTGTCTTACATAGTTGTAAAATAGCTAGTCTAGTTGGATAGAATTAATGTGTCCTAAAACTGACCTGCTTGAAGAACTACTCTAGGTCATGTCTTTGTAGGTAGAGTATGCTCTTTTGTGTTAACAGTGTCTCAAGTTTCAGACTGGGGCTGATTGATAGAAAAACTAGTTTAAAAAAAAAAAAAAGAAAAACTATTTTAAGTAATGGAATTGAATTTTATGGAAATTCTCTATAGCACCAACTCAACCACAGGACAGAAACAAAAAATTCTCATCTAAACATTCCTATACAAAATTGGGACCATCTCAGAATTTACCCCAGCTACCACCATGAAAGAGACAAAGAAAGCAAAAACTTCTCTTCTGAATATATCAGTGGTCCCATATTCAAATACTCCTTATCAAAAGCTTTGATGGACTGGGCACGGTGGCCCACACCTGTAATCCCAGCACTTTGTGCCCACGTGGGCAGATCACCTGAGGCTGAGTTCGAGACCAGCCTGGCCAACATGGTGGAACCCCATCTCCACTGAAAATACAAAAATTAACCAGGTGTAGTGGTACACGCCTGTATTCCCAGCTATTTGGGAGGCTGAGGCAGGAGAATCACTTGAACCTGGGAGGTGGAGGTTGCAGTGAGCCAAGATCGCACCATTGCACTCCAGCCTGGGTGACAGAGCAATACTCCATCTCAAAAAAACAAAACAAAAAAAAGAAAAGCTTCACTGATTCTTTCAAACACACACCAGACCTTAAGTTCATCAGCATTTTAACGTCCCTGAGCTGAGTTGCGCTCTGTGGCTGTAAAAGGCAATTCTTTGTATTTCTGTGATATCAGTTATAACATCTCCTCTTTCATTTCTGATACCATTTGAATCTTCTCCTTTTCTTAATCTAGCTAAAAGTTTGTGGATTTTATCTTTTCAAAAATCCAGCTCTTAGTTTCATTGATCTTTTCTATTGTTTTTCTAGTCTCTCATTTTTTTCTGTTCTGATCATTATTATTTTTTTCCTTCTACTAACTTTGGGTTTTATTTGTTCTTCTATTCCTTGAGTTGTAACACTAGGATGTTTGTTTTGGATCTTTCATCTTTTTTGTTATATGTCTTTATTGCTGAAACTTCCTTTCCTCTTAAAACTGCTTTTACCACCTTCCATAAGTATTGATGTGTTGTATGTCCATTTTCATTTGTCTCAAAATATTTTTTAATTTCCCTTTTAATTTATTTGACCTATTGGTTGTTTAGGAGCATGTTATTTAGTTTCCAGATATTTATGATTTTTTTTCAAGATTCCTTCTATTATTGATTTCTAGTTTCAAACCAGTATGGTCAGAAAAGATACTTGATATGATTTCAGTCTTCTTAAATGTACTAAAACTTGTTTTGTGGCATATCATATAACTTGGAGAATGTTCTGTGTGCCCTTGAGAAGAATGTGTATTCTGTTGCTGTTTTATTGAATTCTCTACATATGTCTGTTAGGGCCAGTGTTTCATTATTGATTTTCTGCCTGGATGATCTGTCTATGGTTGAAAGTAGGTTATTGATATCCCCCATTATTATTGTATTATAGTCTATCTCTTCAGATCTATTAATATTGTTAATGTATTTAGGTGCTCCCATGTTGGATGCATATATGTTTATAATTGTTATATCTTCTTGATGAATTGCTCCCTGTACCATTATATAATGACCTTCTTTGACTCATTTTACAGCCTTTCACTTATAGTCTGTTTTATCTGAAAAGAGCAACTCCTGCTCTTTTTTGGTTTCTATTTACTTGAAATACTCTCTTCCATTCTTCTCTCTCTCTTTCTTTCCTTTCCTTCTCTCTCTCTCTTTCTTTCTTTCCTTCCCTCCCTCCTGGCCTCCCTCCCTTCCCTTCTCTTTTCCCTTCCCTTTCCTCTTCCCTTTCCTTCCCTTCCCTTTTTCAGGGTCTCCTTCTACATCCCATGCTGGAGTACAGTAGCGTGAACATGGCTCATTGTAGCCTCAACCTCCCAGGCCCCAGCTATCCTCCTATCTCAGCCTCCCATGTAGCTGTGACCACAGGCACACACCATGCCTAGCTAATTTTTTAATTGTTTGTAGAGACAGGGTCTCACCATGTTGCCCAGGCTGGTCTCAAACTCCTGAGTTCAGGGGATCCTCCTGCCTTGGCATCCCAGGATTACAAATGTGAGCCACTGTGCCCAGCTCTTTTCCGTTCTTTCACTTCAATCTATGTGCGTCCATTTTTTAAAGGTGAAGTGAGTCTCTTGTACACAGCATGTAGTTGAGTCTTATTTTTGTATCTTATTCAGTCAACCTGTGTCTTTTGATCAGAGAATGTAGTCCATTTACATTCAAGATAATTATTGATAGGTAAGGACTTACTGCTGCAATTTTGTTCATTGTTTTCTGGTTGCTTTATAGATCTTTTTTTCCTTTCTTCCATTCTTGCTGTCATCCTTTGTGATTAAATGATTGTCTCTAGTGATATACTGTGATTCCTTACTTTTTATCTTTTGTGTATTTACTATTAGGTTTTTGCTTTGTTGTTCCCATGAGGCTCACATAAAACATGTTGTAACAGGCTATTTTAAACTGATAATAACATAACTGATAACATAAAAACTTCTGCACTTTTACTCCACCTCTCCACATTTTGTTTTTGATTTTGCAGTGTACATCTTTTTACACTGCATATCCCTGAAGTTATTTTAGCTATTATTATTTGTAATAGTTTTATCTGTTAACTTTCATACTAAAGATACAAATGATTTAATCACCATGGCAGTATTAGAATATTCTGAATTTGACTGTATACATTTTTTTCAGCTTTAAAATTGCTGTTTGATTTTTTTTTTAAATAATTCCAATCTTTCTGTTACATTTCTCATTTTGGTCACTTATTATTTTCTTGATTTCATTGAATTGTTTCTCTGAATTTTCCTGAAGTCCGCTGAGCTTCCCTAAAACAATAATTTTGAATTTGTTGTGAAGAAGGGTCAGTTACTGGTGATTTATTTTGTTTCTTTGGTAGTGACGTGTTTCCCTGATTATTCTTGGTCTTTGTGGCCATGTGTTGGTATGTATGTGTTTGAAGAAGTAAGGACTTATTCCAGTCTTTGCAGACTGGCTTTGTCTGGGAAAGCCCTTCACCAGTAAGCCCCTCCAGAGGTTCTAGACAGGCCATCTGGTGTGGTGCATGGCAGGCTTGCTGCTGGAGTCCTTGGGTAGGCTGGCCTGGTGCCTGGGGTCATAGGGTTGTTCCTGGAGCCTGATCCACTGGGATGGACCTGCTGATTAGCTCTAGAGAGGTGGGCCTGGATCCTTAGGGTTCCGACTTGAAACCTAAGTCTGCAGGGGCTGGTCTGGCACTGGGGTGAGCCTTGAGCCTGAGTCTGCAGTGTCTGGCCAGGTTCCAAGGTGGGCCTGGTGCTTGGGACCTCTGGGATGGACCTGAAGCCAGAGTATGTGGAGGTGGGCCTCGGTCCTGGTTGTACTGTGACTAGCCTGGAGCCTGAGTCTGCAGGAGTGGTCCTGAAGCCTCAGTCCATGGGGGCCAGTCTGGCAATGGAATCTACTAAGGCAGTCCCAGACTCCGGGTCTGCTGGAACATACCTAGATCCTGACTCACCACAGGGATTTGCCTGGGGCCAGCGTGGTGCTGGGGCAAGTGTGCGGCCTGGGGTCACAGGGGCCAGACTGGAGCCTGGGATTATAGGTGCTGGCCTGGTGACTTGAGCTACATGGGGCTGGCCGGGGTCCTAGGGCAATAGTGGCTAGCCTGGAACTTGAGTCCACAGGGATGGTCCTGGAGCCTGTGTCTATGGGTGCCAGCCCGACAGAAGGGCCTACTGGGATGGGCCTAAACCCTACTTCTACTGGGGTGTGGGCTGTAGGAGCCAGACTGGGGCCACAGGAGCTGACTTGGCATTGGTCAGGCCTGGAACCTGTATCTGCAGGAGCTGGCCTGGTACTGCGGTAGGCCTGAACCTTGGGCCCATGGAGGCCAGCCCTGTGTTGGGAGTGGTCTAGAACCTAGGGCCACTGGGGCTGGCCTGCCCTTGGGGCAGACCTGGAGACAATCTACGCAGTCTTGCCTGGTGCTGGGGCTGTCCTGAGTCTTGAGCTGGTCTGGAACCTGGGGTCCCAGTGGGACAAGCCTAGAACTCAGGACTGGGTGATCCAGCCTAGTGCCAGGAGGGGCCTAAAGGCTTCGCCTGCAGGTGTCAGCCTGGAGTCTGGGCTGAGGGGGCTTGCTCAGCACTGAGTTCTACTGGGGTGGGCCTGGTGTTGTGGTCCAAGGCAAAGTCCTGTGCTCACTGCCTCTCCTTTGCCCACCTGGAGGGTATCTTTCTCCATGCTGTGCTGCCTGGAGTTGGGGGAAGTGTGACATGAGTTCTGTAAAACTGTCCTTCTTACCCTTTTCAATGTGTTTTTTCTTATTTTTGTGCTACACCCAGTGCTATAATTTCTCACCTGGTTTCCTTAGCTCTTGAGAAGGTATTTTCATGCATGAATAGTTTTTCAAATGGATGTTTCTGTGGGAGGATCAGTGCTGGAAAGTCCTGTTCCCCCATCTTGCTCTTGTCCCACCTTTTTCTCCTTTATGTGTGATAATCTAGGGTTGACTGTAACTGATTTTCTACAATATATATTTTAGCAATTTGGATATTCATGTCAGCTGGAGACTGCTCAATGAGATGACAACTAATATTTATTCTGTACTTTGTGCTTGGCATCATACTAAGTGCTTTATGTGTATTTAATTATCGCAGTCAGCCCTTTGAGAGAGGCTTAGTTATCCCACTCATACAGATACAGAAACTAAGATATAGAGGAGTTTAAATCATTTGCTTAGTCATTCATTCATTCAACATATTTTTGCATGCCCCCAGTAGTTGTAGCTGCATTAGCTGCACATACACAGAAAATAGCAGAACTGGATTCCCACTGATTTTTTAACTGGAAAAGTCAATATCTCATTACTCTCTTACATTGCACTGACTTACCTGATTAAGAAGCATGCTTATGTCAGTTTCAAGTGAGAGTGTGCAGTACAAGTACCTTCTTACAGCTATATTAAAATGTATTTTTAGATTCATATTCACTTCTTTGCTATGCTATGTCTATTTGATGTAATATATTTTTATGTCAATTCCAAGAATATATGTATTCAAATGTAAGGTGCCATTTTCTCCCAAGTTAAAGTCACTTTGGTGTTTTGAAATGTTTTTGTTAATAGTATCTAATAGGCCTCTAGTCCTTATTTATTTAAAGCCTTAAACAAGAACCAACTGACTGTTTCTCTCAACAAAAGAGGAACCTCAACTGTTTGTTTTTGAACTGAGAGTGAACTGGGAGGAAAAAGAAAACTTTTCCCACCCCCTGACAGGATCTGGTTTGAACCAAACCCAAACTTAAACAACTTCAGTCATAGATAAACCCTCAAGCCAGAATTAGTTGGAAACAAATTGCTAGGCTTCTTTCGCATCAGTGGCACTGTTTTTCACTAAAGAGTTCTTCACTAAAGAGAAGAGTATAAAACTGCATTCTGTGAAGAACTCAACTTTGCAAACACTTTCTGCATATTAGGCTACTTTTGTAACTCTTCCAGTGATTGGCACTAGAGTAGAAGAGAGATTAGATGACAGAGAAAGTAGTAGAATCAGATCCACATTACAGAGGTACTTAGGGTCATCTCCTCTTCCATCACAAATCCCCAGTGAGCATTTTTATTCTTGCTTTAGTCAGCAAAATCTTATGCTCATCCACTGGGACTGCAAATTTTGAGGGATTGGCGGGAAGCAACATAAGATCTATGCATATTGCAAGTGAAACCTGAGCATTTAACCTTATAGTGAGTTGTAAAGTAGAGGTACTTTGTAAACAGGAGTGTCAAATGTGAACTTTGGGGTTTTTTTGTTTGTTTTTTTATATATTTTTTTTCTTTTCCCCCTAAGACGGGGTCTTGCTCTGTCACCCAAGCTGGAGTGCAGTGGCGTGGTCACAGCTCAGGGCAACCTCAACTTCCTGGGCTCAAGTGATCCTCCCACCTCAGCCTCCCTAGAAGCTTGGACTATAGGCATGTGTCACCACACCAGGCTAATTTTGTGTGTGTGTGTGTGTGTGTGTGTGTGTGTGTGTGTGTGTGTATTAGAGATGGCATCTCACTACATTATCTAGGCTGGTCTCCAACTCTTGGGCTTAAGTGTTCCCTCGGCCTCGGCCTCCCAAGTGCTGGAATTATAGGCATGAGCCACTGTACCTGGCCAGAATGTTATTTTAATTCAAACTTTTTTTGTTGTTTTTTTGTAAGACAGGGTCTCACTTTGTCACCCAGGCTGGAGTGTAGTGGAGTGATCTTAGCTCACTGCAGCCTAGACCTCCTGCCTCAGTGCTCCAAGTAGCTGGAACTACAGGTGCATGCCACCATACCTGGCTAATTTTTTGTATTTGTAGAGACAGGGTTTCCATATGTTGCCCAGGCTGGTCTTGAACTCCTGAGCTCAAGCCATCTGCCTGCCTCAGCCTCCCAAAGTTCTAGGATTACAAAGCGCCCTCAGCCAAACTCAGACTTATTATATGCCTAAGATATTGGATTTTTAAATAATTTTTTAATATTCTGAAATTTTTCTTTTTTCTAAAATCTTTAGGTACAAGCAAAAGTGCTGAGAATTTTGTCACATAACCTAAAAGTTTCTTTAGTGCTTATCTTCTACATTCATTTTTTTAGCCTGCCATTGGACTTAACTTTTAATCAGATAATGTTTTGCTTAAATCCTTATTTGCTCTTACATCTTTAACAACTGCTGGGCTTAAGTATCAGACACAACCTAATAAAACCATTGATTGCTTCCTTTTCTGGCTTCTGGGGCACATAGAACACAGTGGGGTATACCAAGAGATCCATTATCTTAAAATACTGTTTCTCTTTTAGAGAAATGGATATATAAGCAAGATATTTTACAACCATGAAAAACCAGTGTTTTGTTTCCATATTCAACTAGTAACTCCATATTTCCTTCTTTATTTTGTCCCTTTTTAAACTTTATAAAATGTACTGCCTTGGAAATAGATGGATAGTAAATCGAGCTTTCAGCTTATCTGACAAATATCAGGGACTTTATAAATTCCCCTGTTACCCAAACCATAGCATTTCAAGTTTGTTTTCAGTCTTCATAAAGATGATGGTTAAATGGATGATAAAGACTGTTACCTTCCCATTTCCTCTTGCTAAAACTCTCAGAGGTGAGAACAGCTACTGTCACCAATTATGTTACTTACGTTATATCCATAGTCATCCATAATTTAGAGCAGTGGCTCCCAACCAGGGTACATATGGCTATGTCTAGAGGTGGTTTTGATTGTAATAACTGGGAAGTGGTACTGACATTTAGTGGATAGAGACCAGAGATTCTGCTACCCATCTTGTAGTGTGCAGGACAGTCCCCTGCAACAAAGAATATTTCACCCACAAATGTCAATATAACCAGCATTGAAAAATCTGTTTTGTAGTGGTCTGGGAATTGTATGAGGAAAATACCACAAGCATAAACACCTTAGAAATGAACTTCAGCAACCCATAAATGAACCCAGGTATACCTTTTCACTTGACAATGGCTCTTTTAAAAGTATACATTCAGGTATGTTATAGCCATAATTACATTGGAACATACAAAACCATTTATTAGACTCAATTATCTTTGAAAAGGAGTTATTTCTTAGTCATGCCATGGACGCTTTGACAGTCTAGTGAAACC
Source organism: Colobus angolensis palliatus (assembly GCF_000951035.1). NCBI lineage: Eukaryota > Metazoa > Chordata > Mammalia > Primates > Cercopithecidae > Colobus > Colobus angolensis. Next base: position 13,339,829 of record NW_012110919.1, on the reverse strand, counting down.
AAATTAATGTTTTCAGGTGGATAAAATAAAATGCATAGGATTACAAAAGAAACCAGTTATATACTTAAAAAAATTTAAAACTATGTTATACTAGTAGGTTCTTTATTAAAGCATTAAATTATATTATCCTTTCATATGTCTAATAACCATAATTTTGAAGTGTAAAGAAATGCACAGCAATTGTGATGTGATTAAAAAAAAAATCTATGATTTCTATTGGTGACAGTCATAGATCCTAAAACCACTGTGATTTTTTTCTTTCTCTTTTTTTTTTTTTAGGTTATCATCTGGTCACTGATCTCCAATCGACGGAATAACGACCTAGAGTTTCCAACTTCTAATTTGGCCAACAGAAAAAAAAAAAATCTATGATTTTTTTTTTCATTTCATTAAAGAAGACACTGTGGCTAAGAA
>NW_012110919.1:13307292-13339365 GCF_000951035.1 Colobus angolensis palliatus | reverse complement strand
CTAATTTTTTAGTATTTTTAGTAGAGATGGGGGTTTCACCCTGTTGGCCAGGCTGGTCTCGAACTCCTGACCTCAGGTGATACACCTGCCTCGGCCTCCCAAAGTGCTGGCATGAGTCATTGTGCCCGACCTACGGTGATTTTTTTTTTTTTACTATGTTTTTAAACAATGCCAAATTTAAGCTAGAAGTGGATACAAATAAAGGTAGAAATTTTTTCGCTCATCCTAGTTCATGTACTATAGTTCAGAACCACTTTGTAAGTGATCATCTCAGAATCAGAAGAGCAAAAGGCTTTTCCTCTTGGCACAGAATCATCTTAGTGAGAAACGAATTGATCATTTGTTAGCTTTGGATAACAAAAATTCTATGCAATACCCAATAATTTACCATTATGTTTTAACAATGGAAAATTCTCTCAAAAAACCTGATGAAGTGTATTGCCTCTGGAGTTGGAGGGTTTGAGTTCGGGATATTTTACTTCTATAAGACTCAATTTTCTCATCTTTAAAACTGGCATAATAGTTCCTACTTCATAGATTTGGTGTAAGATTTCAATTGATATGTTGCATATACAGTGTGCCGTATGTAGCAAGGTAAAGACTCAAATATTTACAATATTGATGATTATTGCTTAAAAGTAAATACTTCTATAGGTATATTAAAACAGAAAAATTTTTAATTCAATTTTTTGTTTCCTTTTTTGTTTCCTTCAGTCAAACCAATACGTCCATTTTTAAATGTCGGAAATTATCATTCACTTGACATATTAATTTGCTGTAGAATTTCTTCTCTAGTGAATTGAGACACTGATAAGATTTACCAAAATTAAATTTCTATGATTTTAAAGAATACATTTATAATTTGGAGAGAGATTCATCCATAATACATGTTATAAACCTGTATTGGTGTTTACCTAAAAGCCTTATGTGAATGAATTCTAGAAGTCAAGGGTGAACTTAGCTTTGATACCGTGAAAACTAGATCCTAATACTTTATTTGAGGATTATATCTTTGTGGATATCAAGATGTTAACCTAAAAATAAGTGATCTGTAAAGAAGCTTTGTGGCCACTTTCAGTTTTTTGTCCCCTCTAATTGTGGGCAAAGTGACCATGTCACAGGATGATAAAGTTCTGCTTAATAGTCAGGATCTTAATAATAGCCCAGAATACAGTCAGGATGCTGTGTATCTGCCAACTTGTAAACTGGCTAACTGCTGTTGGATTATGTGACTGAATGTAATGTTTAAGATTAGGAGGTTTTAAGTAAATGTTCTTACAGGTCATATTTTATGATGTTACCTTTCTTTGTGTAGGTGTATATTTACAAGGTATACTGACAATTTATATAGAGTAACAAGCATGAAAAGCTCTTCAATCTGGTTTACCTTGCATTTTGATGGTAGATTTTGTTTTAATACTCTAGTTTTTTCTCTTCTCTTTCCAAAATGAATTACTTATCTTCCAATTCCATCCCCCTTTATTTTTCAAACTATGGATGTTTAAATCTGGGACAAATTGTATATGCTTATGCATTTAAGTAATTTATAAAGGCAGACCTTGTTGCAGGGTGTCTTTGAATAATTTTTATTCTTTTATTTTCTATGAAAAAATTTCTTCATTCATCAACAAATAATTATTAAGCTCCTATTAAGTGTCAGGGTACTATTCTGGGCACTACAGGTACAGTAGTAAACAAAAGGCTCTGTCCTGGTTTGTTTATATTCTGGTCTCAACAATTGTTTACTGCTCTGATAGTGAGTTTGCAGAAAATGTCACTTTGTTATAAGTGAATATAATTTTATAAAATAACTGAGAAGCGACTGGGTGTGGTGGCTCACACCTGAATCCCAGCACTTTGGGAGGCCAAGGCAGGCAGATCACGAGGTCAAGAGATCGAGACTATCCTGACCAATATGGTGAAACAACATCTCTACTAAAAATACAAAAATTAGCTGGGCGTGGTGGCACGTGCCTATAGTCCCAGCTACTTGGGAGGCTGAGGCAGGAGAATCGCTTGAACCCAGGAGGCAGAGGTTGCAAGGAGCCGCAATCACGCCACTGCACTCCAGCCTGGTGACAGAGCAAGACTGCGTCCCAAAAAAAAACCAAAAACTGAGAAGCATTCTAATACGGGTAATAGAAGAGTTCTTATTCCTACTCATGTAAATAAGACAGTACTATATTAGAGTATGACAAATATTTAATGGTTTTTAATATTTTCAAATCTGCCCTTAGTTGTTGTTAACAGTTTAATTAAAATCTTTATTTTTATGTCTCTAATTTTTCTTTTCCAGAAACTGGCAGACCTTTCGCTTCGTATCCAACAAATTGAAACAACTCTCAATATTTTAGACGCAAAGGTTAGTATTTCTGAATAATTTGTAGTATAAACTTTGCTGTACATATACCAGCTTTCTTAATCATACTTAACTTTCATTGCATTTGGGAGTGATTCCATTTAACTTCTGTATCTATGAAGTGATACTGGTTGTGTTTTTAATTTTACTGCAGTTGCAAAGAAAATGGTGTTCATTGTGAACCATTAATTCAAATGTACACATGGTTTGAGATTTCTTTCATTGTGCTAGGCAAACGCATAATGCGAGTAACATGTTAACAATTTGAGCTGTTATCAAGCACACTTCATTTGATAGAAAATTCCTAATTTATTTTACTAGTTATTATTTGATAATACAATAATAGTTATATAAATCTTTAGATGTCTCAGAGCAAATTTTAGAGACAGTATCATCTGTTTCTATTTGCGAATACCTTAAATGCTAATGAAGAATACAGTTTTCATGTCAGAAATTGCAAATGATAACTAAGAAAAACAGAAGACTGTTTTAGATTTAAAGCTTAAAGATTTTGATAACAGTGATGTATTTAGTTTGGTTTCATTTTTAATATTTTTTACATGTGTTTTTTCTGTTTATAAAGTTATGGAGATGCTAGTGTATTTTCATTACTAACTTTTCTGAAATTAATATTTTCTTTGTCCATTTACCAAAAAAAACCTAAGAAATATTCAGTGAATATTTATGAGGAAGAAAAAAATGATACCCCTTTTTAATATGATCAGAATGTCTAGTTTGTACTTACTACGTGTCCTTATGGATTTCAGCAACTGTGTTTCTCTTAGAACATTTCTCTTGTTTGGAAACCCGGGCTTGAACATGTTCAAGATACTCCTCTAGCAGCCTTACCCACTTGAAACTATTTGGGCCGTAGCCACTGTGCTAACTATGGTTATCAGTCAACAGTTCTCAATGAGTATTGCTGCTTGAGATCTTATTACCATTGGGGTTTTATTATTATTATTATTCTTTATTATGAATATGTGTCTTATTTTAGTGTTTAAGGAATTCTTAGGGAGTTAGAGTCCAAGGTCACACATTAAGTTACCATATGGACAAGTTAACCTTAGTTATTTCCATGGCCATAGAGTCATCCCCAAAATTAGCCAAACGTCTGACAAATGTGTGTCATTGATATCAGGATGAACTCAGAAAAGAAGGTTTTTATGGGTCTTGCAGATCTAACCTGAAGTGCTAAACCATTTCAGGTTGAAATACCAACGATATGCCCATTTTTTTTGCATACAAGAAACATATTCTAATAACGTTCAGCGGTGAGTGTTCAAAGAAAAAGAAAAGGAATGAGCTGTGTCATACATTAAAGTGTAAAGACAAGAGCTTTGGCATATCCTAGATAATTGAAACTCAAAATTTGCACAAAGCCCTTTTTTTTCAAAGTATTATTAATAGAAATATTTTTACAACATCTTTTCTAGGTACATTTTCTTATCTCTATAGGTAAGATAATTGAGACATAGGGAGATTTGCACAAGATCACACAGCTTGTGAGTGGTAGAGCTAAAAGTTAAACCTAGACAGTCTGACTTCAAAGACCAGCTCTCAGTTGTTACACTAGGATTGCCTGTATTTTGAAAATAATGGTTATATAAACTAAATTAGATTTTTGAGAAGTTCTTCAAAATAATTTGTGACTGTCTTTCACTTTTAGTTTATGACATGGAAAATTAAAGACAAGATATTATGAACCTATTTGTATAGCCTTAAAACTTAAGACAGCTATTAAAAATATACAAACCTAGAAACTTATAGTGTTTATGCAGGTACTATTTTCATATTTCAATACCAATTTTCTTTATCTTTTTTCAGTTGTCATCTATCCCAGGCCTAGATGATGTCACAGTTGAAGTATCTCCTTTAAATGTCACCAGTGTCACAAATGGAGCACATCTGGAAGCCACTTCAGAGCAACCACAGGTAAGTGAGTTCTAAGAAATGAGCAGATGTTTTTGGTTGCAACTGATAGTCTTAAGCAGCAGGTTGGAAGGAAGAAAAATAAAAATGTAAAACTTCGAATAGTAAAATTTTAAAACCTTAACATAGAAAATGAAGTTTGGGAAAACAAATTAGCTGTGTTATTTTGAAGGGCTTCCTTAAGTTAATACTTTCTTTGCCTATAAAAAAGAAAATCAGTCTATATAGGACTAGGAAAAATCTTCAAATAATTATTTTCTTCAAAATAATTAGAAATTTTTCTAAGTTCTTATAAGAAATGTACTTTTAAAATGTTTTATTGTAAAATTTTTAAACATAAACAAAAATAGACCTGAATTCACCAGTTATGATTTGTCACAATTGCTTTAGCTATTTTCTTGGTCACGTGCTGAAATTAATCCCAGACATCTTATCATCTCACCCCTGCATAAATTTTTGAGCATCTCTGAAAAGTTTTGACATGTTCTTTTGTAACATTTTTCTTATATAAATGCCTTTATCATATACAATGTAATTAACAATAATTGGCCAGGTGCAGTCTTTCATGCCTGTAATCCCAGCACTTTGGGAGGCTGAGGCAGGTGGATTGCTTGGGCTCAGGAGTTTGAGATCAGCCTGGGCAACATGGTAAAACTCTGTCTCCACTAAAAATACAAAAATTAGCCGGGTGTGGTGGCACGCACCTGTGGTCTCAGCTACTCAGGAGGCTGAGGTGAGGGGATCACTTGAGCTCACGAGGCAGAGGTTGCAGTGAACTGAGATTGCACTACTGCACTCCAGCCTAGGTGACAGCGCAAGACCCTGCCTCAAAAATAAAAAAATAAAAATGAATGAACATTCGCTGGTATTGTCTAACCCCTTGTTACTCAAGTACACCCCATGGACCAACCCACATGGGCATCACCTGGCAGCTTGTTAGAATGAAGCATCTCAGGCTCCACCCCAAAACTGCTGAGAATCTACATTTTAACAAGACCCCTAGGTGATCTGTAGCCTCTTAAAATTTGAGAGCTACTGATCTTAGAAATACCAGTTTTCTGAAAACTGTGTTTCTGAAGTTGATTCATTTGAATCAGCATCCTAATAAAAGCTATACTTTACATTTGGCTCTTAGATCTTAACATTTACTTATGCTTCTGTATGAATTTCAATTTTCTATTACTTTTTATTTCAAAAAATAAAAATTATTTGTTTTTTGAGAACAATCTCTAGTGTATCTCAGCGAGGTATTAAAATCTAAAACAAAATAATTATCAAAGTGGTGGCCTACCAAAGTAATAATAAGCAAATAAAACAAATAGACTTATAATGGAATTCTGCCTTTGTACCTGGAGGCACTTTTCACAGGATATTTTTTAGATCACGATGATGTTGACAATGATGATAACAGCTAACACTTCAGGAGTGCTTTCTGTGTACCAAGGCATGCACGTTTCTAAGTGCCTTTCGTAAGCTAATTTAATCTTTACAACAGCCCTATAACATAAGCACCATATTATCAATCTTACTTTATAGATGGGTCAAATGAGGTATATAGAGGTTAAGTAACTTGCTGAAGGTCAAAAAGTAATGTAAGAGGTAGAATTTTAACCCAGACAGTCTGGTGCCAAGAGTCCTAGCACTTACCTGCTACACTACACTACACTACTCTGTTTTCAGTACCTGTGTTCAATTTATTAAACATATTGAGGATGTGTGGTATGAGGCCCTGTAGGAAAAGCCATATATTTAGAATATAGTATATATTTGGGTAATAAATTAGATGATCATTTACTTGATTAGATATTATAAAATTTAACATCCATTTATTTAATATAGCAAATTTCATTATCCTGGCCACTCAAATATATAAAATGCAAGAGGATATCCAGATGTTATAGAGGAGTTTAACTTTATATTCTCTCAACTAAATATGACTATCCTCTTTCTAAAACAAAGCATCTATAAAGAATATCAAGAAAATATTTCCACTCTATCCAGTAGTTATTATGTGGTGGATAGAGCAGTCATATATTTCTATAATATTTTTAAGTATACCTGTCTAACTTTGATTATTAATTTTTCCAGGTGCTATTATGAATGCCGTCTATAATATGCCCTTTAAAATTTTTATGCAGTTGTGTTGGTCCTCACATATTTAATGTCCCAAAAAATTGATTACTAGTAATCACAGCTGAATTTCTTAATTTGCTTTGCAAATTCAGAATAACCTGGTATATCTCTGGCAGTTTTATTTAAAAATGTTTATGTATTTATTTACAGGGTTTATGAAGTTCTTTTGGCTTCCAAAGTTTGAAATACTGTGATAAAGTTGTGTGTTGATTAGCTTAATAAAATAACTGCTCAGCATGTTCTTAATATTCACATCAACTTCTCATTTCTTCATTGTTATCAACTGGTATATTTTATACAAAATATTTTGAAGTGGGCTTAAGTATTGCTTAATCCAGAGTTTTCATTGACATTATAGTTCACTCAATTATCAGATAAAGGGGAATAGTGCACTTTTAAAAAAAATCATCTATTTATCACTCGCTCTGATCTATACATGAGTCAAAGACCCAAAGTTTGTGTACTGATTTTTCTGCAACTTTAATTTCATGGTTCAGATTTCATCATTATTCACAATAGAATATCCAATTGTGCAGAGTGAGTTTGATTTGAGAATAAATGAAGGACAGTTGAGAGATATGATAGAGGATTTAATGGATCATTCAAATAGCAAAGGTGTAATACATTTCATAATTAAACCTTGTTGAGGTCTTGGTTATTAGGCAAAAGTTAACGACTGAGAGTTGATATCTGGCCAGGATATAGTTCTCATTTGCACCATGTTGCTATTATGTGAGTTTAATTTCCATAAATTGTTAAAAAACATACTTGGTTATTGTTTTAATTTTTTATTAATAGTGTTTTGGAATTTTTGTATTTATGTATATTATAGATGAATATATATATATATACACCACACACACACCGACTTTTGTAAAACTTAGCAATATCATATAACAGAAGACACCTAAAGGATTTTTGGATGTTTTATTTGCTTTGGAGTTTTCGACAGATTTAATTTATATTTGAATTATTTGAGGAAAAAAACTTCAATATGTAATTCACATTCATAGTCTAAGAACTGTGAAGATATAAAGATATTGATTTATCTACATTTCAGCATGAACAATAGACATAAAATTGATTTCTCCTAAGGAAATTCTTCTTAATGCTTATATACAGATAATGAGAGAGATTCACAAAAGTAAGCTTTTTCTAAATGTTTGGTTTGATAGAAAAATCAAGTACTGTATACAGGCAGTTCTAGTTTTGCATTTAAGCAAGGATATGGCTCTGATATGCACAAGTTTCAGTAACATGGTACCATGCAAAGTGAAGACTGCCTGTATAACAATAGCATTTTTATCTAAAAAAACCATTCCCCAAGATTCTTTATTATAAGTTGTATTTAGTATGACTTTTAACCACTCTGTAGAGAATGTTACCATTAATAGTTCCATCAGTAGCTGAAATACATAAAACCAGATAATTTTGTCTGACAAACTGGCTTCTCTTCTACAACTTCTCCAAAAATTGCTTTCTAAAAAGTTAGAAGAGCCATGTCCACTTAGAATAAAATGATTTGCTAAATAAAGGGCTCAATTAGGTAGATTATAGATACCTAGGAAATCAATTCATCATTATCTCAATAAATTTATTATTAATTTATAAACATTTATAGTTTTATTAGCTTTCTTAAAAGTTTTGTTAAAATAGTATAACCACCTATATATAATTCATGCCTTGTATCAGCACTCTGAGGACAAGTAAAGTAGAATTTTTATTTTAATGCATAAATATACTTGTGTTTTAAGGAACCAATATAGTGTTGAAGTGTAACCTCCTCTGAAGTGATATTTAAATATTTGTAGATATTTGGAAATATATCTCATAATTAAATTATTGGTATTTAAATTTGGGGAGATGCTTTTTTTTTCTGCAATTTATTGCCTTAGAATTATGGAAAGAAGCATTCCTTTTAAGTAACATGATGGACCCCTTTTGTAAATTGTCTAAAGATTTACACAAAATACTCTCTACAGCAGAGCAGTACACAAGACTCTGGACTACAGGAAAGTGAAGTATCAGCAGAAAATATCTTAACTGTAGCCAAGGATCCAAGATATGCCAGATATCTCAAAATGGTTCAAGTGGTAAGCTAATTTGGTCTGTCTTCTTTATGTAGCAGCCTCATTTGAAATTCTTAACCCTGGAGGTTTTACTGTTATTTTTTTCAATTTGAGAAAACTGCTAAACCAAGTAACCAAGTTTTCTATTCTCTTACTTCCTTTCTATTTTAACTCTCTGATTTTAAAAAAAAAAAGAAGTCAAATCTTTGTAATTAGAATCGATCCCACACTTTAAATTAACATAGTTTAATATAGATTTATATAAATTTTTTTGCATTACACAAAGTTATCAATGCAAATCTTAGATACAGAAAGTAATGAAAGTAGACTATTTATTTGGTAAATCAGTTGATTCTAGCTTAATCCCCATATTTAGCACAAATAATATTTTTTAAAATTTTTATGTTCATCTATCAGTGATCTCTTGGCCATGTAAGGTAATGCTTTTGATATTATATGACTTCAGAATTCATATTTTTCCTGAGAAATCATAACATGGTATGGTACCAAAAATATCTGCAGTTGTCTGTAATAGCAGAAGTTAACATTTTTTATTCCTTTAGAAACTATTTCAATAGTTGAAGGAGTTAGTTGTCCCTCATTTTCCTGTTAATCAAACAGTTGAAGCCTGGCGCAGTGACACACACCTGTAATCCTAGCACTTTAGGAGGCTGAGGTGGGAGGATGACTTGAAGACAGGAGTTTGAGACCAGCCTGGGCAACAAAGCAAGACCCCCTACCTCTACATTTAAAAAAAAGAAAAAAAAAAACTCTGTATGATGGCATGCACCTGGTAGTCCCAGCTACTCAAGAGGCTGAGGTGGGAAGATTGCTTGAGCCCAGGAGTTCAGGGGTGCACTGGCTTACCTCAATGATTGTGCCACTGTACTTCAGTGTAGGTGACAGAGAGAGACCCCGTGTCAAAAATAATATAATAATAATAATAATAATGCTTTTGTAAAATTCTATTACCAAGCAAAAGAGGCAGAATACTAATACTAAAGGACAGTTTTGTTTTGCTGTCCATGGGATAGTTTATCACCTAGTAATTTAAAAGCAAATTCTGACAACCAGAAAGAGTAGATTGGCTCTTTTGGAAGCTGCACTTTTCCTAGCTATCAGAAGTGGATTTTTCACTTCCACAGTTCCTTTTTGGCGGTCAATTTAGAAAAAAAATAAACCAAACTTCGGGGTGAAAATAGATGAAGTTTTTTAATTAACAAGAATAAAACAAAGCCAGTTTAAGTATGAATCATGATGAACACAATTTTAAAACTAGAACCCAGGAAAGCCTAAGCTTAAAAGATAGACTTGTTAAAAAAAGAAAACTGTATTTCACTCTAAACAAAAGGGAGACGCTTCAAAATGACTCTGAAAGATTTTTTTATATTAGCCCCTTCTTGCCAAACCTATATAAAATAAGAAATAGGAAAATCTATTAGATGATACTCCATAAAAATGCCCTGAAATCTTTTATGAAGGCTGCATCTTAGGATAATTGTTAAATTCTTGATATATTGCCTTCAATTTTACAAGAACTTCAAAAACTCTTTGTCTTTTTCGTTATAAATCCACCATCTGTTTATTTCACAAATATTTATCAAACACTTAATTTAAGCTAAGCTACTATATTAGGTACTGTCTAGATTTATTTAGCCAGCTAAGGTTTCCAGATACCACTTGCAATTTTTATTTTTGTTAGTAATTACATGAACAAGTTTGATTGCTTTTCAGTCATAAATATACATATAAAATAAATGACCCAGGCTGGGCACGGTGGCTCACTCCTGTAATTCCAGCACTTTGGGAGGCCAAGGCAAGCAGATCATCTGAGGTCGGGAGTTTGAGACCAACCTGACCAACATGAAGAAACCTTGTCTCTACTGAAATTACAAAATTAGCTGGACGTGGTGGTTCATGCCTGTAATCCCAGCTACTCGGGAGGCTGAGGGAGGAGAATAGCTTGAACCCAGGAGGTGAAGGTTGCGATGAGCCGAGATCATGCCATTGTACTCCAGCCTGGGCAACAAGAGTAAAACTGTCTAAAAAAAACAAAAAAAAACAAATAAATGACCCTTTAAATATTTACTTTTTTAATCATATGTCTTATCACCTCATAGGAATAAGAGCCAAGATCCTCCGCAGGCCCATGAAATCCTATACAGTTTAGCTCCTCTGTTACCTTTATGATCTCATATCCTCACGCACTCTTCTCCAGCTCCACTGGCCTCGTTTATGTCCCCTGAATAAAAATACATTGGCAGCCCCCTGTCTTGGGGCCTTTGCTTCAGCTATTCTCTCAGCCTGAAACACTTTTCCCCAGATACCTTCATGGTTTGCTCCCTGACCTCCTTCAAATCTGTATTCAAAAATACTACCTTCTAAGTACAGCCTTCCTTGGCCACCCTGTTTTAAATTGCAGTGTCCTCTTACCCAATTCCCTTTACCCTTTCTCTGCTGTATTTTTCTTCTTATCGACTTCCAGCATTCTACATATTTTATATATTTACTCTCTCTCTTCCCTACAAAATTATAAACTCCAAAAGGACAGGAAATTTTTTTGTGTAGTACACTATTCCTCATTCCTGCAACAATACCTTGTACATAGTCCTGTGAATGAAAATGCTTATAATTTGTCCATACCATTTCACCTTTTGATAGATTTAGGTGATAGATTCCTTGTTCACACTAGCTCAGTAGTTTGATAAACTTCCAAAATATAAGTTCCTGGGCCCTACCCTACAAAATTAGAATCTCTAAAATTGGTACTTGATACATACAGCATATGTATTTTGGAAAAAAAAAAAAAACCCTGATTAAGAGTTGCTTAAAAACATTTTAAACTATGTCTTAATATCATTTACATTTTTTAAACTTAAAAGCATTTAAGAAAATAAATAATTGTTTTATTTTTTAAAAGCCTAAACTTTCTAGCAGTACTTGGCACTTAACTCCAGCCTATCCTTTTTGCTTGATGTCACTGGGTATGATTAGGGGTTCAATTTCTTCTGCCTCAGACTGTTTCTGATTTAAGACAAATTTTTCTGTTTTTAGCCCTTTGTCTCCTTTCTGTCTTTGGTGAGGGTATATTCTATTTCCTAAGCATTTTCAGCATTCTGGAAGTGCTGCTTCTTCCTGGCGTCTCCTTCGTCAGGCACATGGACTTGACCTTTTGCTCTGCTAAGTCATCAATCATTCTTCTATCTGCTCTTAATTTTTATGTAATTGGTTCATATATGCCTCTTAGTCATTAAAGCTGGAGGTCATATTCTGTTTCAAATTGTTTAGGGGTGATTTTCAAGAAGAAAGGGGGGAGCTACATCAAACTGCCATCCTAAAACTAGAAGTTCATCCAAGTTAAATTTAATTTTATTGTTTTTAGTTTATTGTGCCAACCTGCATCCCAGAACCTTATTACCCAACTTTTATTTCCTATTGTTCCCTGTCCTGAATTTCTTTTGTTTTTTTTGTTTTTTTTTTTGTTTTTTGAGACGGAGTCTTGCTGTTGTCGCCCAGGCTGGAGCACAGGGGCATGATCACGGCTCACTGCAACCTCTGCCCCCGGGTTCAAGCAGTTCTTCTGCCTCAGCCTCCTGAGTAGCTGGGATTACAGGTGCCCGCCACCACACCCAGCTAATTTGTGTACTTTTAGTAGAGACGGAGTTTCGCCATGTTGGCCAGGCTGGTGTTGAACTCCTGACCTCAGGTGATCCACCCGCCTCAGCCTCCCAAAGTGTTGGGATTACAGGAGTGAGCCACCGTGCCCGGCCCTGAATTCCATTCTTTAATCAGGCAAAACCACAAACTGTTCCCTATGTAAGTGCCATGCTTTTCGTTCTCTGAATCTAGATTATCCTTCTCTTTATTATTACATGTCCAAATTCTATTATCTAACATGTTCCTATGATTGTGTCCACTAAATCATTCCAGATTCTAAACCCACCAACACACGTAAAGCTAGATAGAAGTAATAGCTCCTTTTGTTGACCTATCCAATGACTTTACCGGTATTCTCTCTGGAGTTTGTCACTTAATACTTTGTTTTATGATTATCTGTACATATTTTTATATCTCCATTTGAAAATGGAATCATGAGAGGAAGAATGGTGTCTTGATTAATCCATGTATTCATTTTAACACCTTACCCATAAAGGTGCTCAATCAATATTTGTTAATGGACTCTATACGTAATCCTGCGTATGATCTCTCCTTCCTCGCTTTGTGCTCCCTGGATATGTATAAATATGCTCTCACTTCTTCAAGTTATCAATTTAAAATGTTTTTCAGGACCATAACAAGAATAGACCCAGCAGAGGTCTTCCTCAAGGTTGACATGAATCTGCCAATCATTATTTTTTGGATTATGATTATTGAGCCATCTATCAATTCACTCCTTCTTCTGTTTTCTAAGTATATCATGAGTGACTGTCAAAATTTCCAACAACAGATGTAGGCCACACATTTGATAATGCCCAGGAATTTTCTTTCCTTGGCATGATTACTACCAGAATTCCTGTCCCTTCTTCATTATCATTTATTTTGGCCTTTGTGTTCAAACTTAGGCACAAATAGTTGCATGTTTGCCTCATTGCTCCCTTTATCTGTTGAGGAATTAAATTTTCAGTGAGGCAACTTAGGAATTTATCAGATATTCTAATATAGGCAAAATTAAGCTTCTAGTACCTGTAGATGGATAATACTCCCCCGTCGTGTCTGGATCTTTCTGCTTGTTTACAGTGTTTTAAGAAAGCTTTATCTAAATCTTCCACCCAGCTAGGTAGCCAAAAAGTATGCTCCATCTGATAAAATTTTTGCCTTCTTTTAACCTCACTTAGGAGTTTCTTTATCTCATGTTCAAGAATTTCCATATATGTGTTTATATTTTGATTTATGGTTATTGTCCTCTTTCTGCTGGAAAACATTGTAAGACGTTTCTTTGAAATGCCCATTCTGATACACAAGTTTCTTCCCATTAAGTATTGGCAGTTCCCAAGATTTACTTATTTTGAGATTTCAGATTTGCTCTATTTGCACACACACATAGACACTTTTTTTTTTTTTTAGGCTGTTGGATTTGTTTGCTGTTTACATTTTCCTCCTAATAATTTCCTGGCAGTTCTTCTACTGTTTTTTCCCCATTATATTGTTGTTATTCATAGATCTAGTCTTAAAACTTTGAGGATTTTTTAATCTTTTGATTTCAGTGTAAAGCTTCTTGAACATACCTGTGGGTATTGCTGAACATAATCTGTTGGTTTCCAAACCACTTAGCACTTTTCCAAGAGTACAGTCATTCTAATGTCATAAGTTATCACCTAAAATATTATTCTTCAGCAGTATCTGCGTAGCTAGTTGTGTTTCCTATATCCATTCCGTTACCAAACTATAACTTTTAACTGGGAGAGCAGATAACAGTACCACTTTGCTTTAGAAAATGCCTCAGAGAAGTGGAGTGAAGAACAATCATTAGAGACCTATTATAATTTGTACCACTGAGCCATTCATTTTTTCTGTCATTGACGTGGAAAGAATACAGATAGCTTTGTATCTCTATACCTCAGGATGGTGATATGCCTTCCTATTTTCTGTGTTTGTCTTCTGATCGGTTGTTCGCTCTGAAAATGTGGTTCAGTTCTTTGAGTATAACTGAGAACAAACAGGGATATAGATAGAAAAGCAAATTTGACCACTGGCTATAAGGAGGAGCCTAACCCCAGCTAATTCTAGAGGGTGACTTCATTACAGACTACCTTATCATACTGAAAAGTGTTTCACTTTCCCAACAAGATTTTAGATTTGCATTAAAATACCCAATTTTTCTCAACTTTAGGGGTGACTAACGTTTGCTTACCCACCACTCAAAATTCAGTTTTAGTTCTTAATGCAGAGAAAGACCGATAACAACATAATTCTTTAAATGAGTTTTGATTTGTCTATTAGTATAACCTTGAGTAGTTTACATCCACTGTACACATGACTACAGGTTATAGAAACAGTTTTAAAAGCCTACATCTCAGCTTTTAGGGAATTGTTTATATTAACACAAAGGAAGATAGCATAGTCTCAAAAAAAAAAAAAAAACAAAAACTGTTTCTGAAAAAAAACTGTATTTATACCAACAATATCTAATCCTTTATACCAACAATTTCTGACCCTAAGATCCTAAAAATAACCATCTCTATACATTCAAAAGGGAATTAACAATGCCACAAGTTCTTTCACCTTGTGAAAGGGTAATAATAGGATTTGTCTCTTTTTCAGTTGCCTTTATATTCTTGTCATTTAAAAATATGAGTTACTGCCCCATAAGAAGAGTCTTATACCTCTATTCCAATTATACTGTGTTTCTTTTTCCAAAGTGTAATATACTTCCACTCAGTATCATCTTGAAACATAGCTCCTCAACAATCTTTTAACCATTTCTCCTAGTTTTTGAATTATTATTGAGAACAATTTTGTCTTCTGTAATATGACAGGGTCGTGTTTTTCAAACCCTTTCAGCTTCTTCTGTAGTATAGAAAGCTTTATTTTGCAGACTTCTGATGTGATCATTCACTTCAGATATGGCAGAAAGTCTTGTGGGTTACAAAAACAGATTTTTCCTGATGTTAAGACTTCCTGGATATGAGGATGAACTACAGTCCCCTTTGGGTTCCTCCCTAAACTGCAATGAAAACTTCCTCTTCCTGCGAACTAACTATCTCCTGGAATGCCTTGCTTTTCTATATGCCTTGCTTCACTTGCCACATACCTGTAAATCTATTTTACAGTCTAGATAATGAAAACTATTTAATTAATATAAACTCCTTTGAACAAAAACCAACACAGTCCTTCACTAATCACAAGTACCAGTTGACAGAGTAATAAGTAATACCTTACTTTTTGGTCTCCATGCCTTTTTCTGTCACTTCTGGATTACTACCCTCTGAGAGATAAAACAATGATTAGATTAAAACAATGAAAGAAAAGTTGTTCTTTCTCTGGGAGAAAATTTCATTGCTTAGGAGTACACCCAGATCTTTTCCCAGTACTTCTGAAATACAACATGGTATAGTTTCTTAGCTTTGCCATCACATCAGGTCATGTCACCTCTCAAGACTTCAGTTCCCTCACACATAAAATGAGATCTGAAATTCCTTTTAGATTTATGATCTATTAATTGATCCCCAAATTTGGATCTCATTACTAATGAATGTTCCTGGAACACCTGCTGGCATTTTCTGACTTTTTTTTCCTTTTTAAGCAAGTTTTATACAAGATTTTTCAGTGAGTAATACTGTTGTGTTCCAAATGTGGCAGATAATTGATTTTGATTTAATGTTTGTTGTCATAATAGTGCAGCACAAGCCTTTACTAAATTACATATTGCTTTTATAACTTAACTGGAATTGTGTACATAGATCACTTTTCCAACAATTCTCCCCTCTTTACTGGCAGATCTTGGTGAATCCTTTGCCAGTAATAAATTGTGCATTGGGCAAGTCCGACTTCCACATTAAGAAGCTAATGACTTGTATTTTTTGAAACCGTATTTGCCAAAACAGTCTCTTGGACACTTAGATTTTTTTTAAAGTTCTATTTTCTTTGGCTGGCTTAAAATGTGAATTGAATAATCTCTTTGGTTCTGGTGGTTCTGATGCATCTGTTGCCAGCGGTGAATGTTGGCCTGAGGAAATGTGACTTCCATTACCTAAGGATGAAGAGGCTCTAAATGATTATTAAAGATGTTCATCAAGAAGTTATGCACTTTGGACCTTGTGAAACCCAATCAAGTGTGAAATAGCATGTTCTTTAGATGACAAACAAGATGTAGTTATTGTAAGAGTAATTAAAGTCTTTAAAACATTTTTTGGATATGACCCCAATGTGGCTTTCCATGGTTCAGAGAACTCCAGGTAAGTTCCTCATCAGTGATCAACAGTATAGTCAAAGTATAGTCCAAAAGGAGGAGTTACTGGTTCATATATAATCATAGCTGTGAACAACACTGTTACAGATTTAGCTTAATAGCTGTGATTTATTTTTTCATTGTTTTCTAACTATAGGTATAATATTAATACATATTTCATTTCTTTTATGATACCTAAGGTTTACTAATCAATATCAAGATCAGTATTTATTGAGTACATGAAGGTTTGTGGGATGGGGGAATAACTTTTGTGTTGTTTTAGCCTCATTCTGTTCATTGAAAAATAAAGCTTCATGTCCAATTACTTTGATTTGCCACACTTATGAATATAAAGAAAAGATACAAATGAACATTTGTCTAATTAATTGTATAATTTAGCCAACTTTGAAAATTTTGAGTAAAACTATTTTATTCTTCCCATGAACTAAATAAGTTAGGCAGGTCTGTGTGACTACAACTAAAAGAAAGAAGCAAAGCTTAGCAAAATGGTAGACTATATGAGTAGTAATTTTGAGTTGGGATCAATGAAATTCAAGTGACCTCTGACATTTGTCCTCCTCCTTCTACTTTCTAGCTTATATCAAATGCAAGAAGGTTTGGATAGAGCTTTCCCTTAAACAGAAAACTGTGACAGTTAGCCACCAACTGGAAGCCCCTGCCGTATTACCTATGCTTTGCCATGGCCCCAGTATACAGAGGACCTAGAGAAAGATAACTTTTGTCATACTTCTGGCAAGAAATTACAAAAATTACTCTCTGCTAAAGTCAGTGAACTGACCTCAAAGGAAATCATGTGTGAAGAATGATTATGCCAGTTTTACCGATTATGATTTTTCCATCATTTTAGCTGCCTTTTGAACCCTCCATGTTGCCTTGAAAGTTAGGGAGCTTAGAACCAGTCGTACTGTGTACAGATTTAATGTGGTTTCAAAGCAGAAATCTTTCTATTAGGTATTTGCCCTTTTGCGTATTTTTAAATTTTCTTGTTATAAATGTTTGTTAGAGAGCAGTAAACAATGATACTGCTAAGTTCAGGTTTTAAATTTCTCACTTTTTCTGATGCGTGATAAAGCTAGAAGATGGAAGGAAGTACTTGCCATGTAGTGGGCAGATACTAAATAGTTATATGGTTGTCATGTCAGTACCTACTTGGTAATATCATATATGCCTCCCTCAATTCTCATGTGTTTATTCTTAGCACTGATACCACTGTTATCATAATCATATAGCTGAGAATATTTTAATACTAATATCACATTTTTTATAGCCATCCTTAGTGACATTTAATTGCTGTGAAAATGTTCATTTTTGAAGAATTTGTTTCCAGGAACTAGTTGTTTACCAAGTATTTTCTAGATCTGTGTAGGTCATTAGAAATAAAGTTTCCATTTTTTTAGATAGCCATATGCATTTTACGTGGTTAAAAAATTTATTTAAATTAATTGATATTCCTTCATTGAAAGCTTCGAAGAGAAAAGGTCATTGAGCATTTGCTTTCTTTTGTGTTATGATTTGTTCAGTGAACAATAATCCATTATATGTAATATTTAATCTGAAAATTTTATCCTAAATGTACATCCTACTAATTTATTTCATAAAATACAGTAAATTTTTTTTTTTTTTTTTGAGATGGAGTTTCACTCTTGTTGCCCAGGCTGGAGTGCAATGGTGCGATCTTGACTCACCACAACCCCCGCCTTCCAGGTTCAAGCCATTCTCCTGCCTCAGCCTCCTGAGTAGGTTGGATTACAGGCATGCACCATGACGCCTAGCTAATTTTGTATTTTTAGTAGATGGGATTTCTCCATGTTGGTCAGGCTGGTCTCGAACTCCCGACCTCAGGTGATCCTCCCACCTCAGCCTCCTAAAGTGCTGGGATTGCAGGCGTGAGCCACTGTGCCCAGCCTCAATAAAATTTTTTTTTAATAAGACTGTTGAAATTCAGAAGGCAAAGATATGATTGAGTCCATTTTATTAAATTTTTTTTTTTTTTTTTTTTTTTTGAGATGGAGTTTCACTCTTGTTGCCCAGGCTGGAGTGCAATGGTGCGATCTTGACTCACCACAACCCCCGCCTTCCAGGTTCAAGCCATTCTCCTGCCTCAGCCTCCCAGTAGCTGGGACCACAGGCACCCGCCACCACGCCCAGCTAGTTTTTTTTTTTTTGTATTTTTTAGTAGAGATGGGGTTTCAGTAAAAGGACCCTGACTGGGGGACTGGCTGCCTTTTAACAACCTGTAGCATTTTTTCAAATTCTACTAGTTCCCGCTCTCTGCAAAGAAAAAGCTTTTTCCAACAACGTATTCAGTAGATCTATTTTTTATTGTTGCCTTAGGTGGGGAAGAAAACTTCATGTTTTTCATCTTTCATAACTGAATTGTTACAATTCACACTCTTAAACTAAGAGGAAAAACTCTAAAATATAAGGAGCATTTTTAGTTATTTTTAAACAAGGAAAGTCATTTATCTTAAATTGAGAACGAAGTTTTTTTTTTCCCCTTCTAATCTAAAACTTTAGGAAAATTTCCTAAAGTTTATAAAAGAATTTTGTAGTTTGATTTTCTTTAACACAATAAGAAATAAATGTAAATATTGGCAGGCCTGTAAACCTCCAAAAAGTTTTTTGTGATATAAGAAACTAGTATTTAACTATTAGTGTTGCCATCATAATTTCATTAGTGTGGCTTCTTTACACACTTTCTCCAGTGACGCAAATACAGACGTGATTTTTTGGAACATCAGACTTATGGCTGCCTTCTCTCTTCTTCATTACTTATGTTGGACACACTGTCATTTTCACTTGCCAAAAAAAATCCCACAGTTCAGTAGACTTCAGTTTTGAGGTCTTTTTTGTCCTTCTTAGACCACCAGTAGCTTTGTTGGCGATCAGAAATTGGACACTTCTTTTTGGTGTTTAACAAACCAGACTGTTACTTGACTTCTAAGGAAGAATATAGCAAAACAACAAATTTTCTAAGCAACGTCACTGGAAACAACAGCAAATCCCTTTGGAATGCATTCTTTGGAACAGAGGCCAAATTATTCTTTTTTATCAAGCTTTATGAGATTTGTATTAAGGTAGTGATAATAAGTCTCAGAATCAAGTAAGATATTAGCAATTGTATATATTTTTCTTTACCCATATGCATATACAGAAATGACTAAAAATACCAAATTGTATATGTATCTGTGCTGTTCTGCTGTAAGCAGACCCCAGAAACTAAGGTTCACATTTGGAGCTTACAGGTTTAGGTTTCTATTATTCTTATACTATAATCAATTCCATGAAGCTAATGTTCAAATAGAGGGCTTATCTAATTCTACCAACTTCTCTGTTCCCCATTCCTCCCTTCCCACCCATTGCTTCCCCTCACCTCCACCCAATATACACTTTCTTTGCTATATTTTAGGAAATTTTTTTTCAACCTCATTCTCCTCCCTTCTCTTGTCTTGGCTTTGTAACTTATTTATGTAACCTTTCCAGTGATGTCCTGTGGATTATGCTAAAGTATAATAAATAAATCACATGCTTGAATTTGTAGAAAGACATACTATCAAACCATAGTTAATAGAAGCCAAGAGGTCTTTTTAAAGAACTATGACATTAACTCTCCTCTTCTCTTTTTCTCCTAGCACTCATATTTTTTTTTGTGGAATGTTTCAAACTCCTAACTTACCCCCTGTTATCGTAAATAATTGAATGGCGTTTAATTATCAAGTTAAATTCCCAGCTGTGTCATTCAAGTAATCAGCTTTCTCCTCTACTGTTAAAATTAATTTTGTATTAAGTATGTTTTGTTTTTAAATATGTTTCATTCAAGTCTTAGTTTTAGATAATATATTCAAAAGTGGTGTTAGTTTTAATTTCTTGCTTTCTTTATTCCAAACTTCAGTCTGTTCACATTGGATGCCCCTAGCAAGTGGACTTTTTCCTTTTTGTTTTTCTCTTTTTTGGTCATTAAACTTATCTTCCACCTTCTTTGACTTCGAAACCTATTATAATGCACTTTTCAGAATATCTTAAAAATTGCCTCATGGAACAATATTGCTTTCAGAGGTATGGTTTTGAAGAGAATTCGAAGATGGTGCTATTTATATTGATTCATGTAATATTTAGAATGCACTTAAGTATTCATTTTTACCTGAGTCTTAATAAGCTAAATTTTACTAATTTATAAAACACAACAGTTACCAAGATAAGTGTATAAGTGGGCCTGCAAATGACCACCTTGCCTTTGCTACTTCTCATGAGAGTCTTCTTAGTAACCTGTGAACTCAAAACAAAGCCTCTGCTTTCCTAGCCTTATTTAACCTAACAGGCTGTGAAAGGGGATGTAGGTATTTTCTCCTCCATAGCCAAAATAAGTGATTATGACTCTCTCTATAGCTATCTTTTCTGGGCAGTTTTTTTAAAAGTAAATAAAAATTAAATTCTTTGACATAAAATTTTCAGATTTTAAAAAAATGAGGATTAAATTTAATGATTTAACTTAATTTGGCAAGATCTGTGAGATACAAGATACTATGTTATATATAGTGTCCTTAACTTTGAAGACTTTTCATATTAAATTTGTAATAAATTTAGCTCTCACGTTTGTACATATGCATGCCCGGACTTAAACTCAGATTTTATTGGGAAATATAAAATCAGCATTTTGGAGGGGAAGGAGTATATCTGGACAAGTATATACTTAAAAGTTTGAGACAAGTATACATATGATAGGCTATATAAAGATTTGTGTATATTTCTAAGTATTTGTGTTTTTCATTTTAGACAAACTTCTATCCCATCTTCAAGATGTATATTTCAAGATAGCTATGGGAGAGGAGTTTAAAAGTTCCTACCACAAAGAATAAACATTTGAGGTGATGGATATGCTAAATAGCCTAATTTGATTATTCTTCAATGTCTACATGTTTCAAAACAGCACATTATTCACAAAAACATGTGTAATTATTATTTGGCAATTAAAAATAAAAGTTAAAAAAAATGAACATCACAACTGGCTAATGATAAAGGAAAAGTGTACAACAGCAATAGGGAGGTGACTGGGCTTTTTCCTGAGTGTGCCTAGGTGTACTTTCCTTCTTATGCCACACGGGGTGAGAGAGAGGGTCCCAGGCCGTGACCCTGCCTCCTTTAAGGAGATAGAATCAAGGCCCTCAAATTGAACACATCAGTTAAGTGTTTCTTATCCTTGGGGATGGTGTGAAGAGAGGAGAGTTGACAGAGATCTGATTACATCTTCTCCCCTTGGAGCTTCACCAAGTGAACTTGGAATAAATGTTTAATTATACATCAAGTCTCTTTCCTTTTCAAGTAAATGTGTCTATTTCTGTCATATTCTTTTCTTACTGTTTTCATATTCTTAACCTGAACTCTGAGATTCACGTGTTTTTACTATTTTTGTAACGTATATACTTCTAAAATTGTCATTAGTTAGTGTTTGCACCGGTGTTGGGAAGATGTGTAATATAGTCCCAGGGAGGTTCTTGAATTAGATTTGATTTTTGTGTCTAGAGTGTTCAAATGGAATTGAATTGTTTGCTTATTAAAAGAACATTAATATAGCTATACTTAAGAGCAGAAGTCTCTGAAATCTTTGAAAAGATACCTATTCATATTGTTAACTATTCATTGTATCGCTTCAGCTGGTATTTTAATCATTTGAGTAATGTTTTCTTTCTTTTGGTGATATAAGAAGAATGAGAATATGATTTCTGTTCTCTATACAGCAGAATTAGTAATAAATAAGCTCAAATGATGTAGTTTGGGCTTATGTGGTATTGGATAAGACTAATTCTGTTAGGTCAATGTAAAATGGGTACTTCACTAGATTATTCAAGTGCCAGGCACATGTTAATTTAAAAGTAGAATAAGAACTGTTAAATAATGAGGCATCTAAAGGTCTTGTTTTAGATGGTATGTGTAGACATATAAAGGAGGCATTTTTAATGATGAAATTATCTTATATCCTTTGCTTAGGGTGTACCAGTGATGGCAATAAGAAACAAAATGATATCAGAAGGACTAGACCCAGATCTTCTTGAGTAAGTAATTCTTCTAATATAATTATATTATTGCCAGGACATTGAATTTGTCAGTTATAAAAAAAAATTTCAAATTCTCTATACTTTTATCCCTACAGTATTTTATGGTTGAGGATATCATCTTTGTAAATAGTGTCTCTGTTATGTTACCAAAAAGGAAAATATCCTATTCTACTAAAACCAGCCTTTACACATTTTAGGAACAGTTTCAATAGATTAGTAATGATTCTAGATATCCAAAGGAGCTGGAATTTAATGACAGTTGTTTTTTTGTTTTGTTTGGTTTCCTTTTTGTACTACCTCTTGGTTTTTTGTTTGTTTGTTTGTCCTTTTTTGTTGGGGGGTGATTATTATCTACGGGGGGTAGATGATTTCATTTAAGATCTCAGTGTGTAAGAAATTTAGTCTGCTATAATCTAGGTTAAGCCAGATTGAGAAATAAATAGGCTAAAGTTTCCCTATGTCTATGTTAATGGTTATAAAGAAACTAGATACTAATTTATGTGAGTTTTTTTAACCTGAAAGTATTTAATCCCTTATTGTGTGAATTTTATAAAATATTTTTGAGAAATGATAAAAAAATTGTGGCTCATAAATTTGACAACAGTTTATTTCATCCAAGCAAATCTGGCTGCATAGTTCATCTTGTATAAAATATATTGTAATAGATTCTTCAGAAGAATTCTGTTTTGCAAGTATTTAGGTACTTGTAAAGAATCTTTCCAGTTTGGGGTTGTACTTCACCCCAATGTATTTAGCTGCACACTCCAACCATTCATTACTGTACTAGCAGAGTATACTTTGGAATTTTTCTTGGCTCTCAGTCCTCCGAGAAAAGGTGTACACTTTGGTGGTAAAACATTATGAAGTAGTCTTTGTCTCATATTTTATCTGCCAAAATATGAAATTTATGAATTCTTTTAAAGTCTACAAGAATAAATTTCAAACATATATCTACATTTGGTATACGTCCAAGTAGCAAACAGTTCAAGTACAATGGCATAGCTTGGCAACTTGAACTGAAGGATCTCTGAGATATTTGGCATTTGTTCTGGAAATTGTTTCTGACACACACATTGAAAGCCAGATGGATTGTGATATGTATTTTAATGTGAATCAGACCTATAGGTTCAATCCATTTTGGTACTCATCGCAGTATATAGGTTGTAAATATATTTAACATTAACTATGACCTCCTTTTGCTTCTGGAAATATAGTTAGACCTCCTATAATAACAGAGAACTAAAATTACCTTTAAAATGATTATCTTTTTCTAGAGAAACTATAATAAATGGAAAACTAGCACCCTGTAAGCATCAGCATGTGCTGGATATCCAAGACTTTTATCTGTTACTGGCTTCATTTCATCCCCTGCCCAGCCTAAACCTACTTCATAATCCTTTACTTCAACCAGCTACCTGCACTAGCAACTTGATAATCATTCTTGATTCTGTCTTCTTGCTTACCCACTACATATGGGTAAGGAAAATGAGAACACATAGTCAATCACTATGTGTTCTCATTTTTAATGTCTCTCACATCTCACCGTATACCTCCATATCCATTGCTGTTTAGTTCACGCCCTCATCATTTGTCATCTGAATTACTATAGTAGCTACTGATTGGTTTTCCTGGTCTCTTTCAAGCCATCCACTAAAGCCTCAGTGGATCTCTTCATACTTCATTCTTGCTTCACATCTTCCTGTGACCCTCCACTGCCTTCAACATGTAGTCTAACATCTTAGCATTGCATAGAAATGCTTTTGTCATCAAGATGCAGATTCTCTCACTAGCGTCCTCTCTTGTGTTTCTTTCACATATGCCTGTTTCATGTAGCCATAGTGAACTACCTGCAGTTCTCTGAATGTATCATTTTCCTATTCCCTTTTGGTGTCTTTAAATGTTCTCCTTTCTCTCTGTGGAACTCCCTTCCCCCATCTTACTGGCCTGGCTAACCTATTATTCTTCAAGACTCCATCAGGTATCACCACCTGATAGAGTCCATAGGTAACTACCATGGGGGAAGATTCCAGGCCCTTCAACATTTCCTTGTGTCTCACTTGGCCAGTTTGAGGGTATTTCGTTGTCTATAAATGTTGAGAAACATTCAGTTGTGAGGTAGTGCCAAGTTTAAGGGTAGAATTCCAGTAACAATTAACATTGTCTTACAGAAAAGCTGCTCCTCAACCACAGCCTGGAGCCTGAATTCTGACCCATTACCTCATATGCACATGCCATTAGTCACCAGGGGCACTGGTTGGAGTGGGGATGACTCACGATAACCTGTCACCACTACTAGCAACCCAGTTTCAACTGCATTTAGCTAGATATGATAAGTGCAATCAACTACTGTGTTAACAGAGGAATTATGGTGCTTTTGGAATCATGTTTACATAAAAGTTACGGAGCCTCACTTCAGGAGAGAAGTATGAGATGATGAAAGAGAAGAAAATGTGCCATCCAAGGGAAGAGTACACTTTTATTTAGAATCTTAGGTACATTTTAAGCCTCAGCCAAGAACTTTCAGTAAAGATTGTTCTGTGTTCTTTTTTCTTTTAAAGTATAAACATACACTTTATTTTTTATTAGCTTTAAGTAGTAAGACAAACTCATACAACTGTTGGAAGAAATGGCCTAGCTCTGTCTGCACTGAGCAAAGGGCAAAACTGAGGTTAATATAGAAATAAATACTGATCAGAAAATATATTGCTATTTGATTGGCTTATTTGTATGAAAAATTGGAAGCTAAGAGTACATAATTTTAAATCAAAAATATTTACATGATAAGAGAGAAGAGATCCTAGCAATTTTCCTAGGAAAATGACTATTACAGAATTTAGAAAGTCTATAAAACTGTAGAAAATGCCTGATAATTGCTAAGTAAATATTGGATTTGATTCTTCTAAGTGATTGTTTTTAAAAATTAAAGTTTTTGAAAATAACCATTTATATATAACCAAGAATTAGTCCTGCTTAGCTTCCAAAAATTAATTTCAGTACCAGTGAGATAAAAAGATATGTGAAAGAGTATTTGTCATCAAAATACTCAAAAGAGTTTAGGGGAAAATGGAAAAATTTGGTCTTTGGCCAAAGGTTAATACATTCAGAAATATACAATGGGTAAATCACGCCTTAAATATTCTTTCAATCACTGCCTAGATTTTCTTGCTTAGAAAAAAAGAAAAAAGTTTCACCCCATCCTGTTCTGTACTCTTACATTTATGTCCCTGAACTAGCATTACTATTGTTACCTAGTAATTGCTACTTTTACAATTCTAGGATAAACAGACTAGCTTCTGGACTTGCCCATCGGCAGGCCATGAAATTCATGATGGTTGAGGCTCAGGATGAGGCCGACTTTAGAGATGGTCTGCTTACTTGTATTCAGATTCTACCCTGCCACTTTCTAGTTGTATAACCCTGGTCTGATTACCGAACCTCTCTGTGCGTCAGTTTCCTCATCAGTAAAATGGGAAATAGAAGAGTTCGTTCCTTATAGAGTTGTTCAGACTAGATAGATAATGATGTAAGCACTCAGCACACACAGCTCTGGATAAGCAGTAAATGTTTAATACATATTAGTTGTGATTTATGAATGTTTTAATCTAGCACTATGTAGCAAATTCTAGACAATGGATTTATCAGGCTTTGGATAACAACTTGTTTATAATCCTGTAGTTGCCTATATACTATTATGTTCTCAACAAAGACGTATTTAACATATACAGAGTAGTTATCTTTTTAAATTATATTCTGTTTTCTCAAACTGAGAACCTATATTGTTAACTTTGCTTTAAAGAACAGATTTCTGAAATTGAAGTTCAATTCAACACACTCCTAACCTTAGTGGGAGGGTGCAGTGTGCAGCTTATCGATTTGACTAAAGAAAGCATATAATTGAGTTCAAGTTACTGTGCAGACTTTGAACAGAACCAGCTCAGTTGGCATTTCTCCTGGATATATCTATCCAAAAAACATTTATACCATCCTCCCAGATGGTGGAATGACCACTCTTATGGTTGCCAGAAATAAAAGTAGCCACCTTAGCCTACTTATCCCTGAGACAAGAGGGGATTTATTATTGTTAAACAAAAGGATACTGGAAAGCAAGAAAACTTTTTTTACATGGCATGCCCAGCAGATTTTCCTGCCCTCTAAGATCATTCCTTATCTGCCAGGAGGATCTTTACCTCCTGCTATACAACAGCATAGTGGATTAAAGATTGAGTTTTGGTGGTTGAGGATAGATTAGACCTCAGTTGCACAACTGGACATCCAAAAATAGGGTTTTTACTCTTTCCATTTTGTTAGTTTTTGCTGAGCTAGGTTCTCCATTTAATGTAATTACCAGTCCTCATTCATTAGCTGGCAGAGGCTAGCTAGAAAGTATAGGACAAACCATATCAAAAAATTGTAATTGGTCTACTTTTAGAGAACTTGATCATAAAATGAGAGAGATAATAGATATATCAAAGAGGAGATGTTAGAAAGCAGTTGTGGGTCTGTGTGTGGCTAGCAAGCAAGTGGCAGAGGAGTTGCTGGGAAATAAAGGATCCCAAGACCAATAGCAAAAGTCCATCCTACCTAGAACAGCTGCTTTTCTTTTTCTTCATGATATTAGGCATTAAATTGTTTTCATGGTTGCAGGAGTCTACCTACTAAGACAAAGAACAGGATATACCTGTCTTGATGAGAATTCAAAAGCGAAAAGACCAAATTAATCTCACTAGCTGCTATAATTCAAAGTCAAAATTGTTACATTTTTAATTACCCAGAGGTCCTTATTAAGTCAATACAATCTAATTCAAGAATCTTAGTGTTTTGGGTCTTGTTTTTCTTTTTTTTTTTTTTTTTGACACGGAATTTTGCTCTTGTCACCCAGGCTGGAGTTCAGTGGTGCAATCTCACCTCACTGCAACCTCTGCCTCCCAGGTTCAAGTGATTCTCCTGCCTCAGCCTCCCAAGTAGCTGGGATTACAGGCACATGCCACCATGCCTGGCTAATTTTTGTATTTTTAGTAGAGACAGGGTTTCACCATGTTGGCCAGGCTGGTCTCGAACTCCTGACCTCAGGTGATCTACCCACCTCAGTCTCCCAAAGTGCTGGGATTACAGGTGTGAGCCACAACACCTGGCTCTCTTAAGACCACCTATTGCCATTGCATAGCTCTGACAGACCATTAATGAACAGTACCATGTGACATTATAATTTTATGTGTGTGTAGTTGCCATTAGTGATTTGAATAATAACTACCTCATCATCTCCTACTCAGCAATATTTTTACTGACAATGTTTTTGGTACTTAATCTGCTTTAAATTCAATGTTTTTAAGTGTCTAGAAATGAAAAATGTTTTTAAACTCTTTATCTTACATGTTTTCCCAAAGAATGTTTGGTTTTTGTGTCCTTAAAGTAGCTAGTTTTAAACACAAATACAAATCTTCCTTTAATGAAAACAAATTAAACCAACAATATTGGTATTTTAGGACTCTCTTCGTATTTAGGATGGCAGAAATCAACTCAAACTAGCTTATGTAAGAAGGGAAGTTATGGACTCTCATAGCTGAAAAATCTAGGTAAGGACAGGATCTAGGGACTCAGTGTCATCAGGGCTGGCTGACTGGCATTCTTCTCTCCCCACTTCATTCTACCTTTACTTCCTTGGTGTAATAAACCGTGTCTCTCCTAGTGCTGATGAGTTTCCTCTCTGAAGCCTGGGAACTTAGCCCCCCAGAATATTGCTAGTTTTTCCAGTTGAACAGAGAGAGAGTTCCCTCTTCTCCATAACTCATAGCTCGTTTATAAGGAAACATTCTGACTAGCCCTGCTTGAATTGTGTGCCTTTCCTTGAATCCATCTCTCTCTCTCTCTCTCTCTCTCTGCAAGGGAATAGATTCCTGTGATTGGCCAGGCCTAGACTGTGTGACTGAAACAAGAAAGTGGATAGGGAGAAGATGAGGACAGCGAGGATTCTAGTTGACAGCCTTCACTGATTCACATCAATGGGAGAAGAGTGGGTGTCAAAATTAGAATGTGCACAGCATCTGGTATGCTAAAAAGGGCAGATTTGTATATACTTCGTCCTTTCTCCTGCACCTTTCTATATTTTGGCTCATTTTTAGTTGAGGTCAACCTAGTAACTTCTTTGAAAACATGTATATTTTTAAGATAGTTTAGACTTAATAATTAGCTTAAACTTAAACTTTTTAAAAATTTGCTTTTATTAAGAATTTTGCTTATAATTTTGATGTCACAAATATAAATATGCTTATTAAAATGTAGCCACCAATTTAGTGTTTTTATTGTAACCACCAAAGATTGAAATTGTTAAAAAAAATACACATGATATTCATGATATATATTTTTCTGTATTTTGTTGATATAATCTTTTTTGGAAATTCACTTATATATTTAAAATAACAAGAGACTATTATAAAGTCCTCATTTCCAAATTTTAGTAGCAAAGTGTGTTTTCTTTGAATTGGGAGAAGCTAAACTTTAGTAGTTTAAGGTAGCAACTTTTTCAAATATGTCTTTAAATTTCTTTCCATGAAAAACAACTTATAGGGTGAAGTAAGAACATTTATGATCATAATATGCAGAGCCAAATTTCTGTTCCCCTTGAAAATACAAATATCCAGGCTGGAAATGATGCTATTGCTGTGAGTTTTACTATTACTAGTAATACTTAAAAGACTTTACAACTTACAAAATGCTTTCCTATCTTCATTTGATTCTTGTGGCTTGCTTTTCTTTTTCGTACCCAAAGAGAACTAGTTTGTACTTTTTCTTTTGTTCTCCTGGCAATTCCAATTTCAAGTAGCATAAAATTTATTTTAACATGAATGAGGGGGCCAGGCACCGTGGCTCATGCCTGTAATCCCAGCACTTTGGGAGGCTGAAGCAAGCAGATCACCTGAGGTCAGGAATTCGAGACCAGCCTGGCCAACGTGGTGAAACCCTGTCTCCACTAAAAAATACAAAAATTAGCTGGGTGTGGTGGCAGGCTTCTGTAATCCCAGCTACTTGGGAGGCGGAGGCAGGGAGAATTGCTTGAACCTGGGAGGTAGAGGTTGGAGTGAGCAAGATGGTGCCGCTGCACTCCAGCCTCTCTAAATAAATAAATAAGTGAGACTTCATCTCTAAATAAATAAATAATAAAATAAAATAAAATGAATGAGGAGCCAGGTGCAGTGGCTCATGCCTGTAATCTCAACACTTTGGGAGGACAAGGGTAGAGGATCACTTGAAGCCAGGAGTTCTAAACCAGATTGGGCAACAAAGTGAGACCTCATCTTTACAAAAAATTAAATTAGCCAGGCACAATGGTGTGTATCTGCAGTCCCAACTACTTGGGAGGCTAAGGCAGGAGGATCACTTGAGCCCAGGAGGCTGAGGCTATAGTGAGCTCTGACCATGCCACTGCACTCCAGGCTGGGCAACAGAATGAGATGTCCCCAATAAATAAACAAACAAAGACAATAATAAGTATTGGTAAGGATATGAAGAAATTGGAGCCCCTGTGCATTGTTGGTGGGAATATAAAATGATGCAGCTGCTATAGAAAAGAGTATTGTGATCCTTCAAAAAATTAAAAATAGAATTATCATTCAGCACTTCCACTTTGGGGCATGTACCCAAAAGAATTGAAAGCAGAGTCTCAAAGAGATATTTGTATATGCATGTTCATAGCAGCATTTTTCACAATAGCCAAAAGATGGAAGCAATGCAAGTAACCATCAGTGGATGAATAGGAACAATTATGGTATATACATACAGTGGAATATTATTCAGCTTTAAAAAGGAAGGAAATTCTGACACATGCTACAACATAGATGGACTTTTAGGACATTATGCTAAATGAAATAAGCCTATCACAGAAGGACAAATATGGTATGATTCCACTTGCATGAGGTATCTAGTGTAGTCAAATTCATAGCGACAGAAAGAATAGTGATTGTCAGCAGCTGGAGGGAGAAGGGAATATTAATAAGTGAGTACGGTGATTCGGTTTTGCAAGATGAAGAGAGTTCTGGAGATGGATGATGATGCTGGTTGTACAACAATGTGAATGTACTTAACACTACCATATACTTAAAAATGGTTATGATGTTAAATTATATGTTATCTGTATTTTACCACAATAAGAAAAATTGAAAAAAGAAAAAAATGAGTAAGTACAGACAATAACAAGTGTTGCTGAGGGTGTGGAGAAATTGGAACCCTCATACATTGCAGGTACAAATGTAAAATGGTACAGCTACTTCAGAAAAGTTTGGCAGTTCTTCGGAAGGTTAAACAGAGTTTCCACCTATTGCTCCTGCTAGATGTTCTAATCTCATCTAATGTTGCACCCCGGGGTACCTTACACTCTAACTACCAAATGACTTACAGTTTCTGAGTGCAGCCTGCTACACCGTCCCATTTTATTCTTTACCCAGAATGCTGTCATTCTCTCTTATTTCCACCTTTTCTGTTTCTGGCGAAGTCTTACTCGAATCATAAAATTCTTCACAAGTATTTCCAGTTCTTTGGAGTCTTCTCTGACCAACTTCAGCGACCATTTTTTCTGTTCAAACAGACAGTTCAGCCTTATTTGTATATATACAGCTGTGAATCGCTTAATGACAGGGATATGTTACAATAAATGCATTGTAGGTGATTTTGTCATTGTGCAAACATCATAGAGTGTACTTACACAAGCCTAAATGGTATAGCGTGCGACATACTCAGGCTATAAACCAGTACAGCATGTTACTGTACCGAATACTGTAGGCAGTTGTAACACAATGACAAGTATTTGTGTATCTAAGCATATCTAAATATAGAAGTAAAAAATGGTACCTGCATAGGGCAGTTACCATGAATGGAGCTTTCAGGACTGAAGTTGCTCTGGGTGAGTCAGTGAGTGAATAGGGAGTGAATATGAAGGCCTAAGACATTATTATACCAACTGTAAATTTCATAAACACTGTACACTTAGACTACACTAAATTTATTTTTAAAACTTTTTTCAATAATAAATTAACCTTAGCTTAGTATAACTTTATCAACTTTTTTTTACCTTTTTAACTATTTTGTAATACTGCTTTACTTAGCTTAAAAGACAAGTCATACATTGTACAGCTATACAAAAATATTTTCTTTCTTTATATCTGTATTCTTTAAACTTTTTATTTTGACTTCTTAAACTTTTTTGCTAAAAACTAAAACACATACAAGGCCTACACATATCAGGATCATCAATATGACTGCTCTGCTCCATATCCTGTCTGACTAGAAGGTCTTCAGGGGCAATAACACGCATAAATCTATTTTCTATTGTAACAATTCCTTCTTCTGGAATATCTCCTGAAGGACCTCCCTGAGGCTGTTTAACGTTAACTTTGTTTTTCAAAAAGTAAGTAGAAGGAGTACACTCTAAAATAACAACAGAGGCCAGGCACAGTGGCTAACACCTGTAATCCCAACACTTTGGGAGGCTGAGGCAGGTGCATCACCTGAGATCAGGAGTTCGAGACCAGTCTGGCCAACATGGAGAAACCCCATCACTACTAAAAATATAAAAATTAGCTGGGCATGGTGGTGCATGCCTGTAATCCCAGCTACTCAGGAGGCTGA
>NW_012110919.1:13305109-13306437 GCF_000951035.1 Colobus angolensis palliatus | reverse complement strand
TTTTTTTTTTTTTTTTTTTGAGACAGGGTTTCACTCTGTTGCCCAGGCTGGAGTGCCCAGGCATGGTCACAGCTCACTGCAGCCTCTGCCCCCCCAGCCTCAAGCAGTCCACCTCAGCCTCCAAACTAGCTGGCACAATAGGCCGCTACTGGCTAATTTTTTTTTTTTTTTTTTTGAGACAGGGTTTCACTCTGTTGCCCAGGCTGGAGTGCCCAGGCATGGTCACAGCTCACTGCAGCCTCTGCCCCCCCCAGCCTCAAGCAGTCCACCTCAGCCTCCAAACTAGCTGGCACAATAGGCCGCTACTGGCTAATTTCTGTTTTTTTTGCAAAGGATGGGGTTTTGCGCTGTTGCCCAGGCTGGTCTTGAACTCCTGGACTTAAGCAATCCACCCTCCTCGGCCTCCCAAAGTGCTGGGATTATAGGCATGAACCAACATCCCTGACCTGCCCTTTTCTAAAGTAGCATTTATTTTAGGAAGTTATGTACATTGTTGTATTTGTTTGAGTTGTCATAGATACTAATATAATTTTGATGTGGTATTAAAGTAATTCCCACTGGTAATGTTTTCCTACTTAACAAAGTGTAGACAGTAAGAAATCAACTATATAGCAAAGAGAAATTTACTGGGTAAAATGTGCCTAGTATTCATGCCCACCAATTCTAGAGTTGTTGCTTCTAATGAAAAGCGATGACGATGATGGTCCCGTGTTAGTATTTTAGGCAGATGGAGCATCAGTCAAATCCTGGAACCGCCATACCCAGCTTTAAAATTTTACTGTATTGAGTACATAAGGCTTCCTTGTAGATATAATCGAAAATTGTTCAGCAGAGCAAATGGGTTTATATTTGACAACTAGAGAGCAATGCCAGTATTTCTTTCTCTTTTGTAGTATGCCAAATATATTTAAAAATATAAGCCGTAATTTTAATACCTAAAGTAACTGTTAGACTGTGCATTTTCTTATTTTAGTAATAGTAATTTCTGTTTGTGGTGAATAAGAGTTTTATTTTTAAGTGTCCTAAATGTTTAATAAGAGTCAAGAAGCCTGAGGGAGAAATCAGTCTGGTAGTTTTTAATTATTAAGATACAGCAGTTATAGGCCAGGCACGGTAGCTCACACCTATAATCCCAGCACTTTGGGAGGCCACGGCAGGTGGATCACAAGGTCAGGAGATCAAGACCATCCTGGCCACCATGGTGAAACCCCATCTCTACTAAAAATACAAAAATTAGCTGGGCGTGCTGACACACGCCTGTAGTTCCAGCTACTCAGGAGGCTGAGGCAAGAGAATGGCTTGAACCCGGGAGACAGAGGTTGCAGTGA
>NW_012110919.1:13207794-13304349 GCF_000951035.1 Colobus angolensis palliatus | reverse complement strand
GAGACAGAGGTTGCAGTGAGCCGAAATCACACCACTGCACTTCAGCCTGGCGACAGCGAGACTCCGTCTCAAAAAAAAAAAAGATAAAGCAGTTATATTGTTACTCCTTTTCCTCTTGGTTCCCCCGCCCCCAAAAAATACTTTTCTTGCTTAATTTACTTTCTTGGTAAGAGTGAATAGAGGCTGAATGATAGTGCCACTGCACTGATTAAATGATTTACTGGCACAAAACTATTGAGGCTTAACTAGTTGACTGTTTTAATAACATCATTAAAATTTCATTTAGGTTTATTAGAGCACATCCATGCAAAGCTGGAATCTAACCATTCTCATGTCTCCTTATTATGCCTAGGGGATATTTGAAACAGTATTTTTGCCAACTCATACTTTCTATTTTCATTCTGTAAAGATAAAACATGTAAGTGAAAACATTTAACAAACATTAAGAACCTTTTTTGACCAGGCACTCTCCTTCGCTACAAAATTTCCCCATTACCTATTTTTTAATAGCCATTTTTGAAGTCTCTTCCATTTCTAAGTTTCTCCCTGAAGCTTTCCTGAACATGAAGCGTTTCCTTTTCATTTCTAGCTTTCCTTTCTCTGTACCTCATGTACACTTGGAAGCTTCAGGGATTTAGCACTGGTCATGCTAGCCTCTACAGATCGCCTCTCTGTCTATAGTTGGGTCTCCATGGTAATGAGAAGCAGAATGTGCTGAAGCAGCGCACTATGTAAGGACTGGCAAGAGAAAATACTGCCGTGGCCTCTACAGGCATAGCATTGAATCCCCATGGTGCCGAAGAAGCCTGAGAGAAGCATGCTAGTGGGGTAGTGCGGGAGACTAAGGACACGGACTTGGCAGATTTATTAGCAGCAATATTCTAAGATGAACCAATTTTAAGAGTTTGTAAGTGTTCTTTTCAATTGGAAAAGACTTTTAAATTTTTTTTCCTTTTCTTTTAGGAGGCCAGATGCTCCAGTGCCTGATGGTGAAAGTCAAAAAACTGTAGAAGAAAGTTCAGATAGCGAATCTTCTTTTAGTGACTAAGCTTAATTTTGATAAGAATTACATATGCATGCATAGGGGTACATTTACATTCTGTAAGAGATTGAGCCTGAACTCTCGTAGTCATAAGAACATCGAATGGCCACATGTCCACTAACAAGCTTCTTCTATGTTAAAAAAAATAATAATAATAAAGCATTTGTAATCTGCTGGTGTGTCTTGTTGCTAAAATAAAGGGCCTTGAAATGAAAAATAGGATAACCTAAATAAAGTACAATTAGTGCTACAAATACTAAGATGGAATATTTTAGAGATGCAATGAATAATTACGGCCAGGCACAGTGGCTCACCCCTGTAATCCCAGCACTTTGGGAGGCCGAGGCAAGTGGATCACCTGAAGTCAGGAGTTCAAGACCAGCCTGGGCAACATGGTGAAACCCTGTCTCTACTAAAAATACAAAAATGTAGCTGGGCGTGGTGACAAAAATTAGCTGGGCATGGTGGTGGCTGCCTATATTCCCAGCTATTTGGGAGGCTGAGGCAGGAGAATCACTTGAACCCGGGAGGTAAAGGTTGCAGTGAGCCGAGATTGAGTCATTGCACTCCAGCCATGGCGACAAGAGCAAATCCCCATCTCAAAAAAAAAAAAAAATGCAATGCAATGAACAATTTTAAATGAAGTCAGTGTGAGTTTATGATCAATAATAGACCCAATGTAAAAAAAAAAAAAAAGTAAATTTGGCTAAGTGAATTATTCAATTTTTGTGAATATTTTGGTGTGAAAAGTATATGGATTCATATCATGAGTTGTTAAAGACATTTCTGGTAGAAAGTAATGCTGGGTTGAAATTTTCTGTGACAACTTAAAACTCACATATCACATATGTTATGGGTATGGAACTTTTTGGTAGTATTTTTTAGCATACACAGCCTTTCACCACTTGGCCATTAGTTCATATGTTTTTTAAGTCAGATATTCTTATACAGTCATGCATTGCTTAACAACAGGGATACATTCTGAGAAATGCGTCGTTAGGCGATTTTGTTGTGCAAACGTGGATTTCATCACAAATGTACTTAAACTATTGCTTCTAGGCTACACACAGCATGTTACTGTACTGAATACTGTAGGCGGTTGTAACACAATGGTATTTGTGTATCTAAATGTAGAAAAGATGCAGTCAAAGGTGGTTTTATAATCTTAGGGGATGTTGACCAAAACATTATGCAGCGCATGACTGTATTTATTAGCAGATGGAAATTGAAGGTCATTTCAGTGTGGTTCAGAATGAGTAACCATCATTGCCATCAACTCCTGTATTACCTAAACAAAAAAAATTTGTGCAGCAGGATTAAAATGTTCTCACCTCACCTTGCAAATAAGTAATTATTATTCATAGTTACTTACACACAGTCTAGAAAATTCCTAAAGTACTTATGTGAAAAAATATATAAATGCATTTAACTAATTGTGCCTGTTTTAGTTTAGTTCACCTGAAAGTAGAGCCTGAGAAAAGGGCTTGTGTGTATAAGGTCATTTGCAAGGTGATCCCAGAAAACAGAAGTGAAAAAACAGGGAGTGGAAAAGGGAGAAAACCACTTAAAAGTATATTATCAGCCGGATGCAGTAGCTCATGCCTGTAATCCCAGCACTTTGGGACGCTGAGGCAGGCGGATCACTTGAGGTCAGGAGTTTGAGACCAGCCTGGCCAACATGGTGAAACCCCGTCTCTACTAAAAGTACAAAATTTAGCTGGGCGCGGTGTGGGTTCCTGTAATCCCAGCTACTGGGAGGCTGAGGCAGGAGAAGCACTTGAACCCAGGAGGTGGAGGTTGCAGTGAGCCCAGATGGCACCACTACACTTCAGCCTGGGTGATAGAGTGAGACCCTCAAAAATAATAAAATTTAAAAAGTGTGTTACCAAGATTGCCAGTTGGGGTTTGAGTGCTCCAAGACCTTCTGAGGAACTTTCAGAATGCCTCCCAAAGTTTTTCAACTAATAGAACCGGGAACATTTATTAACCAGTTTCCAACCCCCGTTAGTTTAGAGTTGCCTCCAGGGTCGTTAATTATCCTTGCACTTCTGGGCTGTACTTCTATGTGGGAAAGCAGCACCCCAGTGTTGAAGAAAGACTTGGAACAGGAAGCAGAAAGATACATGGCTTTGACTTGCAGTGGGATTTCACCAACAGAAAGGACAAGTCCGAGCTTCCTCACCTAGAACTATCCATGTAGCTGTGACTGATACCGGAAGTGGACGACGGAATGTGCAAAAGAGGTATTTGCTGCAGTCTACCCAAAAGCAGTCAGTTCAGAACTGCTTGAGTCCCATGTTAAGTCTACTTTGTCACAAGGTGATAGCCAGCCACAGTCTTTCTAAAATCTACACAGGAATATTAGTGAGACAAGCCACAGTTACTATCACTACAACTGGACGCAAGGCCCAAACTGGTACTTAACATCTTCTTCCGCCACCCGTTTTACGTTTCTCCTGCTCTATATCAGAAATTCCGCTGGTCTAGGCATTCCTATTTCTTTTCTCACGGTTCCTGGATCCGTGAATCCTGGTAGTTGAGGACATGGCATCATATACTAGCCATTTTTGTAGTGCATTTACCACATCCTAGAGATTAGCACTTCAACCCTGCAGAATCTCTGAGATGGTGCCTACAGTGAGCGTATAATAGACCATTTCATTGTTCTATTTGATTGATTTCTTCTGGATAATGTTGTATGCGGTAAGACCAGTGGATCCAACAATTCATGCACCTATTGTTACTCATTTGCTACAAAATAATCCGAAGATCTGAGGCAGTGTAATGCAAGATACTTTGTTGGTAATAGGCATCCTGTAGGCTATCAGAGAGCAATGCTGGCAGAGGTGCCGCTGGAAGGAAAGGAAAGCCCCTGTTAAGAGTAGTAATTAATTACAATAAGAAAGAATTACTCCTCTTCCAGGGTAGAAGGAATTTAATGCAAATAAATTGCTCCCAAGTGACTGGTTAATCTCTTCAAGGGATAGTACCAAATCATTGGTCTCTGCTGCTGACAAATAGGGTATTCAGCAGTAGCTGAATCCTAGCTCATCTAGCTCATCACCAGATGACCATTAGTGTGGAAGCCCAAGCTGTTGGGCCCAAGCATAGCCGGCCTCTCTGCCACCATGATTACTCCATTTGTGGGCTCATTGTGTAACCTGGGGCAATCAAGGACAAGGCTAGCTGACGTCCACTGGAGAAATCATCCTGTCCACCTAATTTTTGCCTCCTCAGGTGAGTGTTTTCTTTCTGACATTTTGTCCTACAAAGATCTTCACACTTTGTGCACATTCCTATAGTTTTGTCCACATTCTTCATCCTTAAATGTTGCTGTCTCTAATCTTCAATATTGCTCCCTCCTTATTCCTGACCAGCCAAGCCAGTTACCAAGATCAAAAGTCTATAGTACTTAACTCAGGCCACATGCTTCTTCAGCAACATCATGACAAAGTGTACTGTTTGAAGCTGTGTCCATCAGGAAGATTATTTTCCCCACCACTAATTGTTAGAGCCACCTCTGTCAGAGGCAGCAGTGTGGCAGCCAGCCATTTTTGCCCACACCAATATATCAAGCTTGTCCATGCATCAACAAGGTCCACTGCTTCCTGTCAGCTGGTGAGATAATATTGCAAAAGTAACTTCAATTATCCACTTTCTCCCTATTGCATGCCTTTTGTCATATGTTTGCATTGCCCTCCCCCTCTGAATAGAGCATTTGGCCTCAACTTTTGATTCTCAACTTAGCCAATGGAATATTAACAAATGTGATCCAAGCAGAAGCTTGACAAATACTTGGTTGGTCTTGCCTTTTCTTGTGGCTCTGTTATTGACATAAGAACATGACTTGGATAGTCTAATGAGGATGAAAGATGCATGGAGCAGAGATGAGTTGTTACGTTCATATATCAGCCAACCCAAGACATGAGCAAGACCAGCCAAGGTCAGAAAACCTACCTAGCCAATTCTCAGCTGGCTGTGGATGTGAATAACAAATCCTCACTGTTGATTATCATACAGTTTTTTGTTGTTCTTGGTTGTTACCACATAATTGTAGCAATAAATAACTGATACAGTTGACCACTGAAGATTTTCCATGAGATCATACAAGTAAGTTGAAGAAAAGGCATTAGTGTAAGAGATGTAAATGATATGGAAAATAAATGATAGGTCTACTATAAATACAAAAATTAGCCAGGCGTGGTGGTGCGTGCCTGTAGTCCCAGCTACTCAGGAGGCTGAGGCAGGAGAATCGCATGAACCCGGGAGGTGGAGGCTGCAGTGAGCCAAGATGGTACCACTGCACTCGAGCCTGGGCGACAAGGACTCTGTCTCAAAAAAAAAAAAAGACTGCACTGTGAGAGAGAGCAGGAGAGCTAACATAGTTCTGGAGCAATCAAGTTAATCCATATTGCTATCCTTTCCATATAAATGTCAACACTTTTGATATTCCTAATGATTGAAAACATGTTTGTCAGAACAAGAGCCACATATCATGCAGAGGCTGTGTTGATCTGTTCCAGGAAAGGTACCATACTTGACATGGTAGACATGATTGGCACTATCACTTTATTAAGTTGATAATATTCCCTTGTCTTCCACCATGGCAAATGCCATACAGGTAAATGCAGAGGATGCTACCTCTGCATCCTGTAAGTCTTTGGAAGTGGTGTTAATCTCCAAAATTCCACTCAGAATGCAGTATTGTTTCTGGTTTGCTGTCTTGGCTGGGATACGGAAGGTACAATTTTAGGGATTTTTCACTTGATCCTCCCTGCCACAATGGATTTTTTTTTCCATAGGTCAGGAAACTAACAAGAAGCTATTAAGAATATTTATCAGGTATGCACTAGAGACCAGGGAAACAATCAGAGGGACCCCACTGGAGCAATTGAAAATACTGTGAAATACACTGGAGCCCAAACTCCACCTATTCCCTGGTATCCATTCTATTTGGTGTGGTGTCCACTCTATTTGAGGGACAATGAGGACAATTTTAGATCACTTGATATCAAGCAACTGAGCCCTGTATACAACAGCCTTTGCGAGGATTGAGTATTCCACTTGTTTCACTTTGCGAAGTGGTTTAAAGTACTTTGAGGAAAGATTGGGTGAATGTTTACCGTATATTATCCTGGTGACATAGGTAGCATTTACTTCAGGCTTGCTGTCACTTTGCTGCTGATGGTTGAATGGCACTACCTGCCTCCTGCCATTAAGGAATCCTATCATCTCAATTAGTACTAAAGAGCCTAATTCTACAGCATCATATCCTACTGTGAATCCTGGCCTGTAGGGTACAGCTTCTGATGATTTTATCAAAGATGTTGATGTCACCCTCAGTAACATCCTTTATTATCTTAGTCAAGAGAGTGTTCTCTGGGCCCTTCCTGGGAAAATGCTACCTTTGTTCTCTTGGCATTAAATAAATGCATTCAACATATCCACCTCTCTCTGCCTCTGACCTCTTCTTCACTTTGATAAGGCATTTCCAGCATTCCTGCCTCATTTAGTGTAGGCCATCATGACCAAGCCACCCCAACAGCCTGTTAAAACCAGCTCATGTGTCCTAAAGATGAGATACTATACCTTGAGTCATAAGAGAGTGCTCCTGTGTCAGTAAACTCTCCTCTATCCAGCCTTATATTCTGCCTCTCTGGTCCAGCCCACACAAGACTTATATCTTCACTCATATTCTCCAACTTACTACCAGTACTTACTAACCACTACCTAAAATTCTTTCAGTAAATAAGCTATTTCTTCCCAGTTCAAGGACTGTATTTTTCTTCTCAGCTGAAATCTGAGATTAGTTAATCTAAAAGCAGTCAGGGAAGGCAGAATTAGATCTTGAAGACACAGGAGTCATTTAACAAGCCATCCACCTCAGATGAGCACTTCACATGATCTCCATGTAAGGGGAGGTTGCTCTCCTGTAGGGTGGGAGAAATACCTCCTTTGGCTGGCATGGAGGATTCAGAGGAAATCAGGGACTCAAGATCCTCAAGCACATGCACTCAAATTGTCTCATCCCAGGTCTCAGAGTCCCACTCCTTTGACATGAGGGCCCTGATTTTAGCAAAGGAGACTTGTTGAGGTGGCATCTTTTATCTCTTTGCCACTCTGCCATCCTTACAGTTACATTGTGTATCTGACTTTCAGCACAGCTTCCCTATGGCTGAAGGGATAATAGCCTGTTTAAACACTGGCAAGGAGGACTTTTGGCTTTCACAGCATGCCCTAAGTTGATAATTGGCTGATCTGGGCCTGCCAATTATTTTTTTGTTTTGTTTTTTCAAGGCTTCCAAAACAGTTGACAAATGTGAGCCAATTCCACAATCCTTTGTCTCCATACCATTGTAGTGACAGAGCTACCAAATAACCCACTTCTTCTCATGCCAATCCACCACAGGTAAGATTCATAGGAATTAGGATGCACACCAGGGGTTATCACCATCTCACTTATCCCAGCAATAAGGGTAAGTGATCCAGTTCCAGAATCCCATCCTAAGATTTGCCCTCAAGGGTCACGCCTCATATCAAAGTTTTACATTTCTCCTAAAGCAGAAAACCTAGGACAAACACTTGGGTGCAAGGAATTTATTTGGTAATCCCAGGAAGCAAGAGTGAGAGAATAGGAAGAATGAGAGAGAAGACAACCTAATAAGATGTATATTACTGTGACTGCCATTATGGGTATGTGGGATTTGATTCCGGGACCAGAGACTCCTTAGAAATGACCAGTGCTTTTAGAATCGTCCACTGGAAGGACTGGCGGCTGGAGCATTTGTCCACTAACCTGGACCCTCTGGTGTGGGGCATTACTCCTCCATAATCACAGGATTACCCGCACACAGGTATCAAGGAAAAGAGTCAAAATCTATAAAATATTTGAAGAGATTTATTATGAACCAAATACAAGTGACCAGTGGCCTGAGACACAGACTTCAGGAGATCCTGAGACCGTATACCCGTCGTGGTTGGGCCACAACTTGGTTTTATACATTTTACGGAGACAGAAGACATCAACCAATGTAAGATGTACATTGGTTCAGGCTGAAAAGGCAGGACAACAGGAAGCAGGTGCTTTCAAGTCACAGGTGGATTCAAAGCTTTTCTGATTGGCAATTGGTTGAAAGAGTTATTATCTAAAGACCTGGAATCAATAGAAAGGAATGTCTGGGTTATGGTGAGGGGTTGTGAAGTTTTATCATGCAGATGAAGCCTCCAGGTAGCAGACTTCAGACAGACTAGATTGTAAATGTTTCATATCAGACTTAAAGAGTCTGGTCTATCAGTAATTCCAAAAGAGAGAAGGGTATGTCTGGCTTCCCCTTCCCATCA
This sequence comes from Colobus angolensis palliatus, assembly GCF_000951035.1. Lineage (NCBI taxonomy): Eukaryota > Metazoa > Chordata > Mammalia > Primates > Cercopithecidae > Colobus > Colobus angolensis. The sequence continues at coordinate 13,295,966 of NW_012110919.1, read as the reverse complement.
TCCCCTAAACTAGTTTTTCAGGATAATGTTGGAATGCCCTTGACTGAGAGGAGGTGTCCATGCAGATGGCGGGGGGGCCTTGGAATTTTATTATTGTTTACATAGGCCTAGGGTGCTCCATGACCTTGGAAAGGATACAAGATCAGAAAGTAGAGAAATGGGGCAATCATTTAAGATTGGTTGCTGTCACCAAAAAGTGAGTCTAAAATTGAGTGGAACTCTACACTACAGCAGTAGCTGAAATCCAAGGTGGGCCTGGGGATATATTTCAGAATGTCACCAGAAGTATCAGCTACAGACAGTGCTGCTTCCAAAACACAAAATGGGCCTGAGATTACCTTTATTTAAAATGCACATTCTTCTTGTTGGATATAAAGACAAGTTGGATAGTAAGCCACATTCAAGATTTCCAGAACTTTTTATTAAAAATTTTAATTTTAAAACTCTTCCAAGAATGAGCAAAAGATAAACAATGACTAAATCTGTATCTTTATAGTCTGCTGTAATTTTAATACAATTTTTAAGTGTTTCCTTTTACACATACCCCACAGTGTTTTTCTGTGAAACTTTTATATCTGAACCAGAACATGGCTCCTGTTAAAGAATAAATTGTGTCCATGTGCTCTTGAAGACTGTCCAGACAGCACAATGTTCAGTCAAACTCTTTTGTTTCTGATCAAGTTCCTCACAAAACAAGCTTGATTTCCAGGACTTATGAGGAGCTTAGATTCACACAATTTAATCCTCTACTTTAATAGCTGCTGCAACAGTGCCAAGGTGTCTTCTCAAAAACACTCACTTTTACCTTTTTTGTTGCTGAGATTAATAAATGAGAGGACTGACACCAAAGCAAGTCTCACTCTGACTTGGAATTTGGGCAGATTGCTTAAACAAGAGACATCTCTCTTCCTTTGGAACATGAAGTATAAAGATTTCATTTGTGACTCCATTTCCTCTATTCCCAAAACAATATTACTTTAGATTAGCAGTTTACAAGTAAATAAATGTGGGAAAAAACTCATTTTACAGTATCTATAAATTATTTGCTAGGTATCCGTATATACTTATGTTCTAATTGATATAATTATTTTAAAACACGTTAGAAGTAAACACTTTGTTTTACAGTTAACATTGAAAACTTTGTTAAGAAGTTGAGGTCTAGAAGAAGTCTTAGCAAAAATCCAATCTAATTGACCCATTTTTACCAATGAATAAATTGAGGCCCAGAGAAGTTGAATGATTCCCCCAAGAAATGTGAGAAAGAAAAGAGTTTTATTATATAAACAAAAATATTTAATATACCAGTAGTATTCTTATAATAACTATTATTAATTTTAGTTATCTATACAAGACCAAATACTTAAAATTTTGGTAATCTTATTAAAATTTCACATTGTAATCTGCAAAGTTGTGAAATGTTTTTCTTATGTATCTTAAGTACATTTTAATATTGATCTCTCAATTTTTCACTTGCATTAAAAGATGTGACCCTATGGCAATCAAGTAAAGCTACTTCCACATTTTCTTAGGCACCTCTTAATCATATTGGTTTATACTTTGCTATACTGTCATTCTAGTTTTAGAAATAAAACCTTACAAAACTCTGAGACGCTGGAAGAATAATTTTTATTTTGTATTTTAAAATATTTCATTGACTAAATTGTGTATATTCAAGGTGAACAGTGTGATGATTTGGTATGAGTATACATTGTGTACTGATTACTACAGTAAAATTAATTAACACATCCATTATCACCCTTCTTTTGTGTGTGCGTGTGTGGTGAGGATGCTTAAAATGGCCAGAATAAACCCAGAATACCTAGATAGAAAAATTTAAAAACCTCCATGGCTAAAATCTGTGACAAAATTTCTTGAAGGACACAAACTATCAAAAATCACTCAAGATTAAATAGTTAATTTGAACAGCTTTATGTCTACAGAAGAAATTGAATGCAGAGTTTAAAACATTCCCATAAAGAAAACCAGAAACGCACATGGTTTCAGGAGTGAATCCTACCAAACATTTAAGAAATAAATAATGCCACTTCTACACAAGCTCTTGCAGAAAACTGAAAAAAGGAAACTACTTCCTAAGACATTTTATGAGACCAACATATGAAAGCAGACAAAGACATTACAAGAAAATAAAATTACAAACGAATATTCTTCATGAAAACAGGGATAAATATTCTTTAAAACATTTTAGTAAATCAAACCAATATTATAGAAGATATATAGATATCAGCAAACATCTGAAAAGAGGCTTATTGTCATATAACATTAGGGAATTATAAAGTAAAACAACGAGATACCATTACATATCTACTAGAAAGGTTAAAATCCAAAGCACTGACAACACCAAATGGCGATGAGTGTGCAGAGAAATAGGAACCCTCAATCACTGTAGTAGAAATGAAAAATAGTACAACCACTTGAAAAAATATTTTGGCAGTTTTTTACAAACCTAAACATAATTTTGCCACATTGCAATCACACTCCTAGGTATTTGACCAAAACTTATGTCTTCATAAGAACCTGCACATGAATGTTTACATCAGCATTGTTTATAAGTTTTATAAACTTTATTTGCCTATAGTTTTGCCAAAGCTAGGGATAACCAAAATGTCTTTCATTTTATTTTGTTTTTTATTTATTTATTTTGAGACAGAGTCTCACTCTGTAGCCCAAGCTGGAGTGCAGTGGTATGATCTCGGCTCACTGCAGCCTCCACCTCCCAGGCTCAAGCGATTCTTGTGCCTCAGCCTCCTGAGTAGTTGGGACTATAGGCATGTGCCACCATGCCTGGCTAATTTTTTGTATTTTAGTAGAGACAGAGTTTCACTATGTTGCCCAGGATGGTCTCGAACTCCTGAGCTCAGGTGATCCACCCGCCTTGGCCTCCCAAAGTGATGGGATTATAAGCGTGAGCCATGGCACCCAGTCCAAGATGTCTTTTAATAGGTAAATGGATAAACAAACTCCATTTGAATGGGTAGATTTACACAATGGAATATTGTTCAGCAATAAGAAGAAATGAGTTATCAAGCAGTAGACACAGAAAAACCTTAAATGAATATTGCTAACTGAAAGAAGCCAGTCTGAAATAGTTATACATTTTAGGATTCCAACTATACGACATTTTGGAAAAGACGAAACTATAGAAGCAGTAAAAGATCAGTGGATGTGAAAGGAAGGAAAAGAGGAAAGAATAGGTGAAGTATAGAGGATTCTTAGGAAAGTGAAACTATCCAGTACGAAATTATAATTATGGACACAACCCATTATACATTTGTCAAAACTGGTGCAACTGTAAAACACAAACAATGACTCTTAATGTAAACTATGGACTAATTCATAATAATGTATCAGTTGTTCATTATTTATAACAAATGTACCATGGAAGAAAGATTTTAATAGTGGGAGAAACTGGGGAGGAATAGCCTGAGGTGGATTTATGAAACTACATGTACTACCCTGCTCAATTATTCTGTAAATTTACAACTGTACTAAAAAGATAACTTATAATTTTTTAAAAATAATACATCACGTCCAGGTGGGGCTTATCCCAGCAATGCAAGAATGGATTGGCACTTGAAAAATCAATCAATGTAATTTGTTATATTAACAAACTAACAAAAAAGTAAGACCATATGGCAGTCTCAATAGGCACAGAAAATACATCTGACAAAATCCAACAACCACTGCTGATTTTTGTTTTAATTCACAACAAACTGAAAACAGAAATCAACTTCCTCAACCTGATAAAGGGTATCTTCAAAAATCCTAGACTTAACATCATACTTCAGAGTGAAAGGACAAATGCTTTTCCCCTAAGATCAGGAACAAGACAACAATGTCTGCTCCTACTATTTCTATTCGACACTACGTTGGAGATTCTAGCCAGTAAAATGAGCAAGAAGAGAAACAGCATACAGATAGTGGGGAGGAAATAAAACTATCTTTACTCATAGATGACATTGTCATCTATATCTAAAATCTATTGTAATCTATTAAAAAGCTACTAGAACTAATAGGTAAGTTTAGATATATTTTTATATATTGATCTTGACCAGACATGTGATCCATAAAAACTAAGTTGATAAATTGGAACACAAAAATTAAAAACTTCTCTTTGGAAGACACCATTTAAAAAATGGGCAAAAGGCCAGGTGTGGTGGGTTACACCTGTAATGCAGGCACTTTAGGAGGCCAATGTGAATGGATCGCTTGAGCCCAGGAGTTTGAGACCAGCTCCCATCTCTACCAAAAGTACAAAAATTAGCTGGGCATGGTGGCATGCACCTGTGGTCCCTGCTACTCAGGAGGCTGAAGTGGGAAGATCACTTGAGCCCGGGAGGTTTGGGCTGCAGTAAGCCAAGCTTGTGCCACTGCACTCTGGCCTAGGTGATAGAGTAAGACTCTGTCTCAAACAAAAGGACAGAAGATTTCAACGGATACTTTACCAAAGAAAATATACATATGACAAATAAACATATGAAAAGATGCTCAACATTATTAGTCATTAGGAAAATGCAGATTAAAACTATAATGAGATGTTAATTTATACCTATTGGAATGGCTAAAATTTAAATGACTGAACATACCAACTCTTGGCAATAATGTGGAGAATTTGAGATAAAGTTTATATATACACAAACTTTAGATATATATTTATTATATATATGTATATATCAAAGAAGATTCTACATACATGTAATAGGAGTTCATGAAGAAGAAAAAGAAAGCCATACAATGTAATAAAATATTAAAAGGTACAATTCAATAAAACTTTTCTAAAACAAAAATGATCACATACTGAGAAGGCACAGTGTATATCTGGGAAAGTAGACCCAGAACAGCTAACATCAAGATATATTTTACTAAACCTATCAGGCAATAAGAAAAAAAAAAATCTTTCAGGCATACAGGCAAAAAGACCAAGTCATTTCTAATTGAAATAACATTAGATCATCATCAAACTTTTTGGTAGTAAGTTTATGCTGAAAGATAATGGAGTAACATATTTAAGACACCCCAAGGAAAAAAATATGAGCTAAATATTTCATATCCAACCAAATTGAACTTCAAATATAAACATACAAACTGTTAATACTCCAGCTAAGCAAAAATAAACAAATAAACAACCCAACTTCAAAATGGACAAAGCACTTGGATAGTCATTTCTCAAAAAAAAATTAAATATGTATATATATACAAATGGCCAAGAAACACATGAAAAGATTAACCATTACGAAAATGCACATCAAAACCACAATGAGATACCACCACTCACCCATTAGGATGACTATTATCAAAAAATAAGGCCGGGCGCCCTGGCTCAAGCCTGTAATCCCAGCACTTTGGGAGGCTGAGACGGGCGGATCACAAGGTCAGGAGATCGAGACCATCCTGGCTAACCCGGTGAAACCCCGTCTCTACTAAAAAATACAAAAAAAAAAAATACAAAAAACTAGCCGGGCGAGGTGGCAGGCGCTTGTAGTCCCGGCTACTCGGGAGGCTGAGGCAGGAGAATGGCGTAAACCTGGGAGGCGCAACTTGCAGTGAGCTGAGATCTGGCCACTGCACTCCAGCCTGGGCAACAGAGCGAGACTCCGTCTCAAAAAAAATAAAAAAAGACAGCAAGAGTTGGCAAGGATGCAGATAAATTAGAACCTTTGTGCATTGTAGATGGGAATGTAAAATTGTGCAGCCACTGTGGAAAGCAGTAGATCAGTGCCACAAAAAAATAAACGTAGAATTACTCTATGATCCAGCAATTTCACTTCTGGGTATATACTCAAACTGAGTGAAAGCAAAGGTATAAACAAATATTTGTCTACCCATGTTCATAGCAGCAATATTCACAATAGCTCTAAGTTGGAGCCATCCTAAATGCCCATCGATGGATGAATGGATAAACAAAATCTGGTGTATACACACATTGGAATATTGTTCAGTCTTCAAAAGGAAGGCTTTCTCATATATGCTACAACATGAGTGAACCCTGAGACGTTATGAAAAATAAAATCTGGAACCAGACACAAAAAGGACGTTTTTTTTTTTGACACAGAGTCTTGCTCTACTGCCTAGGCTGAGGTGCAGTGGCGCAGTCTCAGCTTAGTGCAGCCTCCACCTCCTGGGTTCAAGTGATTCTCACGCCTCAGCCTCCCGAGTAGCTGGAATCACAGGTTTGCACCACCATGCCTGGCTAATTCTTTGTATTTTTAGTAGAGATGCAGTGGCACCATGTTGGTTAGACTAATCTCGAACTCTTGATCTCAAGTGATCCACCCACCTCGGCCTCCCAAAGTGCTGGGATTACAGACATGAGCCACTGTGCCCAGTGAAAGACAAATGTTTTATTACTCGACTTGTCTGGGGTACCTAGAGTAGCCAAATCCATGCAGACAGAAAGAATGGTGGTTGCCAGGGACTGAGGAAAGAGAGGAGTAGGGCGTTAGAGTTTTAATGGGTACAGCATTTCAGTTAAAGAAGATGAAAAAGTTCTAGAGATAGATGGTGGTGATGGTTGCACAACAATGTGAATGTACCTAATGCCACTGAGCAGCATACTTAATAATGATTAATGATCTAGGTATGGTGGTGTGCACCTGTAATCCTAGCTAGTTGGGAGGCGGAAGCAGGAGGACCACTTGAGCTCAGGAATTTGACACCAGCCTGGGCAATATAGTGGACCTCATCCCAAAAAACCAAAACAAAACAACAACAACAAAGAAATTAAGATGTTAACTTTTATTTTATGTGTATTTTACCACAATAAAATACTTACAAGAGCATACAAGAACTTGATTATAGAATATTTTTCCCATAATATTTTTCTTAGGAATCCAATAGAGAATGAGCAGCAGGTCACCAAAATAACTGGAGAAACATGACAGGAAGAACTCTTGCCCTGGCCGGGTATAGTGGCTCATGCCTGTAATCCCAGTACTTTATGAAGCCAATATGTAGTATCACTTGTACCCTGCCAGGAATTCAAGACCAGCCTGGACAACATGGTGAGACTGTGTCTCCATATAAACTTTTTAAAAGTTTAAAAAAGAAAGAACTGTTGCCCTTTGTGCTGAAATACCTAAAAATCATGATCAATTTAATATCAATGAGCATCCTTAGGTTCTGACTTTTGACTTTTTATCCCTTCTCATATGAGGAATCAAGTCTCCTGGGAAAAACAGTTGATTCTAAGCCCAGGATAGAAAATATACAATATGAACCTGGACAAGATGTTGTCGTATCAGCAAGCGTGAAAGCTATTATAATGAAGCCAGGCTTGGCCGGGTTTGGTGGCTCATGCATGTAATCCTAGCACTTTGGGAGGCCAAAGTGGGTGGATCAGTTGTGGTCAGGAGTTCGAGACCAGTCAGGACAACATGGTGAAACCCCATCTCTACTAAAAATACAAAAATTAGTCAGGCGCAGTGGCTCATGCCTGCAATCCCAGCACTTTGGGAGGCCGAGGCATGTGGATCACCTGAGGTAAGGAGTTTGAGACCAGCCTGACCAACATGGAGAAACCCTGTCTCTACTAAAAATACAAAATAGGCCGGGCATGGTGGAGGGTGCCTGTAATCCCAGCTACTCAGGAGGCTGAGGCAGGAGAATCACTTGAACCGAGGAGGTGGAGATTATGGTGAGCCGAGATCACGCCATTGCACTCCAGCCTGGGCAACAAGAGTGAAACTCCATCTCAAAAAAATATGAAAATTAGCCAGGCGTGGTGGTGCATGTCTGTAATCCCAGCTACTTGGGAGGCTGAAGCAAGAGAATGCTTGGAAGGCTACTTGGGAGGCTGAAGATGAGAATCATCGGAACTTGGGAGGCAGAGGTTGCAATGAGCCAAGATCAGGCCACTGCACTCCAGCCTCCATGACAGAGGGAGACCCTGCCTGAAAAAAAAAAAGCCAACCTATCCAAGCACTGGTTTACATCAATTTCCACTGGCCAAATAAGATAATTTGAGGATCAATTAAGATAATAACTGCAATGACTTGAAAACACTTTAAATATGTTTAAATCCATTAGGTCACAAAAGTACAAAAAGTTAAAAATAAAACGTACTATTCTTCTTTGAAGAATGGAAGTGAACCAACTCATTACTTTGAAACAAATAAAAAAAGAATTAATCTTATATTTTCTATACAAAATGTTCAAATAGTGAGTGAAAATGTGTTTTTTTAGAAACATTCCAGCTTAGAAAAAATAATCTAAATAAAATATCACCATTTTGTTACCTCTAATAAATTAGTAAATCTTTGTATTATTCAGATAAAGAAAATAATTTATGAAATAATCCCAATTTATTATGCTCCTCCCATAAATTTTATTTTTTTAAGCATCTAATTCCTAACCTGAAATCATAAGACCCCCAAGGTTGGGTTTCAAAAACTGATTTTGTGTATGTATAATGCTATTCACACACCCTGGTATTATGCTTCAATTTTATAAAGCATTTCTTTTGTGGCTTATGCTCAGCTTGCCATAAACACACATTCATCAGATATCTTTTATGTGGAAGGCAGTATTCCAGGTGTTGGGGGACCTCACACCTGCCCTGATGAATTTGCAGTATTGAAGAGATTCATTTATGCAGTATAGTATATGCCAAAAAAAAAAATGCTAAGCACTGGAGATACTAAAGTAAACAAAATACAGTCACCTTGAGGAGTTACACTCTTATAGCAGGGACAGATGAGTAAACAAGGTTGCAGTAGAGTGTAACAACCCATATTATGTGTTAGATACTGCTGTAAGTGCTCAGGGGGAAGATTTATTTGTTTACATCACAAATGACGGCTGAGTGCTTACTATGTGCCAGACACTGTTGTAGTCTAGCTATCAAGGATATTGCAGTGAACATAACAGGTAAAACATCTCCACCTTCATGTATCTCATATTCTTTTTGAGGGATAGAGACAAACCTAGTATGCCAGATGGCGATAAGTACTTGAAGAAATGTTAAGCCAGGGCAGAGGATAGACAGAACAGAGGGCAGGGAGGGACTCACAATCTAGTGATGGAAAAGCCATGAACAGATACTTTTTAAAAATCAAAGTCAGTGCTTCACAAATAATATACATGGACTATTTTCTATATATACCAGGAGGGGTGCCCAATCTCTGCTTGGAAAAGGGCAATGTCAGGGAAGCTACAGATGTAGAAGTGTCTGACCTGAGTCTTAAAGAATGCCATGAAGAGGTATTAGTAGGAGGAAGCAAGACCCAGCAGAAGGAACAGCATGTGGAAATACTGGGATCTATGAGATAGCATGGGGCATCCAGGGAACTGAGTAATTCAGTATGTGGTAAGAGATGAAGGTGGCAGGTTAGGGCACTCTGGGCCATGGTGGCGAACATAAGTTTTATCTGGAAGCCTACAGAAAATTGTTATTTTTTAAATTGTATGGAAACAATAATAATTGGATTGTATTAGGTTGGTGGTGCAAAAGTAATTGTGATTTTTGCCTGAGAAATGGCAAAAAAAAAAAAAAAATCACAATTACTTTTGCACCAACCTAATATTTCGGGAAGGTCATTTTTTTGCTGTATGGGACTAACTGAAAGAAACCAAGGTCAGAAGCAGGGAGATAAGACTAGTAAGTCCAAAAGAAATGATAAGGTCTGAATTAAGTCATTGGCTGTAGGGGTAGAAAGGAGACCCATTTGAGAAATGCTTAAAAGCAAATAAACAAGATTTGGTGGTCAATGGCATGTGGGGTTTGAAGGGGAGAGAAATCAAGGATAATGCCAAGACTTAAGGCTATGGTGAGTGGGTCCCATTCACTAGATTAAAGAGCTCAGAGGTGAACAGATTGAAGGAAAAGAAAAATTCCACCTGAGACTTGTTTCCTTTGGAGCACTTGTGGATATCCCAGTGAAGCTGTCCAGCAGATAGAGCAATTCTGGAACTTAGGAGAAAAATCTCAACCTGACATATATATTTTGAAGTATCAGCCTAAAATGAACAGAAAAAACCATGGACATGGATGAAATCATGAAGGAAAACATAAGATATAAAGTGGGAAGAGGAGAAAGGATGGACCTGCCAGGGCCCATCAACTGCTGACTAAAGAGTCTTTGGGTCCTGAATAACCAGCAGAGACATCCAGGTAGTGAGCCATGAGCCTTGGGTGAGACTCAGAACGATGGCTTCAGGTGAGACTCAGTACATTCCCATCTGTTGTACTTACGGGGATAGACTCCTCCTGCTTGAGAAAAGTGGAAGGAAAAGTAAAGGAGACTTGTTTTGCCCTTAAATATCAGCTCAGCCATATGGGTGTAGAGCATCAAGCAGGTTTTTGAGGTCCCCACTTCTAAGACTTGGCTCTTGAATGGCATTTCTGGACCTGCTGTGGGCCAGCGGGTCCTCACCGTTCTGAAGGGTGAGTTCCAGGCCAGGCTGCATTTACCACAAGCTGACTGAAGAACCCTTGGGTCTTAAGGGAACATCAGTGGTAGCCTGGCAGTGTACCCTGTGGGCCTATGCTGGTGGTGGTCATGGAGTGAGGCTCCTCTGCTGGTAGAAATGGGAGGGGAAAATGGGAAGGACTGTGTCTTGTCGTTTGAATGCCAGTTCAGCTGCAGTACAATAGAACACCAAGTACACTTCTAAGGTTTTGGACTCCAGTCCCTGGCTCTCAGACAGTATCTCTGGACCTGCCCAGGGACAGGGAGAGCTTGCTACCCTGAAGGGAAGGACACAAACCTGACTGGCTTCACCACCTGCTGATTATAGAGCTCCAGGGCCTTGAGCAAACAAAGGTGATAGCCAGGTAGCGGTTACAGCAGGCCTTAGGCAAGTCTCAGTGATGTGCTGGCTTCAGGCCTGACCAAGCACAATGCCAGTGGTGGTGCCCACAGGGGTGCTTTTATTGCCCTATGCCCAGGTCCAAGAACCTTACAACAGAGAGAGAGAAAGAGAGACTCTGTTTGGGAGAAAGTAGAAGAAGAGAACAAGAATATCTGTCTGGTAATCCAGATAATTCTTCCAGATCATATCCAAGACCACTAATGGTCTCTTCATGAGTCTGCAGGAACCACAGCATTACTGGGCTAGAAGTATCCCCTAATGCAGATAAGGCTTAGATTAAAAAAAAAATTCCCAAGTCCTTTCAAATACCTGAAAATAGCTGTACCCAAGAAGGATGGGTACAACAAGCCCAGACTGTGAAGACTATAATAAATACCTAACTCTTCAATGCCCAGACACAGACAAACATCCACAAGCATCAAGACCATCGAGGGAAACATGACCTTACCAAATGAACTAAACGAGCCACCAGGAACCAATCCTGGAGAAGCAGAGATATGTGACCTTTCAGACAGATAATTCAAGTAAGTGTTTTGAGGAAACTCAAACAAATCCAAGAGAACAGAGAAAGAATTCAGAATTCTATCAGATAAATTTAATAAAGAGATTGAAATAATTAAAAAGAATCAAGCAGAAATTCTGCAGTTGAAAAATGCAGTTGACATACTGAAGAATGCATCAGAATCTTTTAATAGCAGAATTGATCAAACAGAAGAATTAGTGAGCTTCAAGACAGCCTATTTGAAAATACACAGTCAAGACAAAAGAAAAAAGAATGAAGCATGCCTATAAGATCTAGAAAGTAGCCTCAGGAGGGCAAATCTACGAGTTATTGGCTCTAAAGAGGAGGTAGAGAAAGAGATGGGGATAGAAAGTTTATTCAAAGAGATCTTCCCAAACCTTGAGAAAGATATTAATATCCAAGTGAAAGAAGGTTATAGAATGCTTGTTAAAGCAAGTGTAGCCTGAAGCTACCTCCTTTAGACCCAACATTTTTAAAATTGGGCCTAAAGGCTTTTCTGTACATCATGAACTATCACTGGAGGTGTAACCAGACTGTAGCCTACACTTGTGCCAATCACTGATTTTGGGCCAAACAAATGTAACCAACTGTTTGAACTGTGTTCAAATAAGGCAAACGCCAAGCTGTAACCAATCCAGCTGTTTCTGTGCCTCACTTACAGTTTCTGTACATCACTTTCCTTTTTCATCCATCATGTGGCTGTTCTGGAATCTCCAAGCCAACTCTGGCTGGGAAGGCTGCCTGATTTGTGAATCATTTATTGCTCAATTAAACTCCTTTAAATTTAATTCAGCTGAAATTTTTCTTTTATCAACACCAAGCAGATTGAAACCAAATAAGACTACCTCAAGGCATTTAATAATCAAACTCCCAAAGGTCAAGGATAAGGAAAGGCTCCTAAAAGCAGCAAGAGAAAAGAAGCAAATAACATACAATGTTATCAGCTTAAAATGATGGGTTATAAGATAGTATTTTAAGCCTCATGGTAATCTCAAATCAAAAAACATAGAACAGATACACAAAAAGTAAAAAGCAAGAAATTAAATAATACCACCAGAGAAAATCACTTTACTAAAAGGAAGACAGGAAAAAAGACAAGACCACAAAACAACTCGAAAACAAATCACAAAATGGCAAGAGTAAGTCCCTACTTATGAATAATAACATTCAATGTAAATGGACTAACTCTCTAATCAAAAGACAGAGAGTGACCGCATGGATTAAAAAACAAAACCCAATGATCCGTTGCCTATAGAAAACACACTTCACCTGTAAAGACATATAAAGACTGAAAATTAAGTGATGGAAAACGATATTCCATGCCAATGCAAACCAAAAAAAGAGCCAGAGTCGTTATACTTATATCAGACAAAATAGATTTCAAGACAAAAACTATAAGAAGAGACAAAAAAAAAAAAAAAGTCACTGTATAAGGTAAAGGAGTCAATTCAGTAGAAGGATATAACAATTTTAAATATATATGTACCCAGTACTGGAGACCCAGATACATAAAGCAAATATTCCTAGAGCTAAAGAAAGAGACAAATCCCAATACAATAATAGCTGGAGATTTCAACATCCCACTTTTAGCACTGGACAGATCTTTGAGACAGAAAATCAACAAAGAAACATCAGACTTCATTTACACCATAAACCAAGTGGATCTAATAGATATCTACAGAACATTCCATCCAACTACTGCAGAATATACATTGCTTTCTTCAGCACACGAGTCAGTCTCAAGGATAGGCCATATGTTACCACAAAACAAGTCTTAAAACATTCATAAAATTGAAATAACATCAAGCATCTTCTCTGACCACAATGGAATAAAACTAGAAATCAACATCAAGAGGAATTTTGGAAACTATACAAACACATGGAAATTAAACAATATAATCCTGAATGACCAATGAATCAATGAAGAAATTAAAAAGGAAATCAAAAACTTCTTTAAACAACTGATAATGGAAATACAGTATAGCAAAACCTATAGGATACACTGAAAGTAGTACTAAGTGGGAAGTTCATAGCTATAAGTGCTTACATCAAAAAAGAAGAAAAACTTTAAATAAACAACTTAATGATGCATCTTAAACATAACTAAACTAGACAAAAGTAAACCAAACCCAAAATTAGTAGAAGAAAAGAAATAATAAAGATAAGAACAGAAATAAATATATTTGAAATGAAGAAAACAACACAAAAGATCAATGAAACAAAACTGGGTTTTTCGAAAGGATAAACAAAATTGACAAGACTTTAGCCAAACTATTAAAAAAAAAAGAAAGAAGATCCAAACAAATAAAATCAGAGATGAAAAAGGAGACATTACAACTGATACCACAGAAATTCAAAGGATCATTAGTGACTACTATGAGCAACTATATATCAATAAATTAGAACACCTAGAAGACATGGATAAGTTCCTGGACACATGCAACCTACCAAGATTGAATCATGAAGAAATCCAAAACCTGAACAGACCAATAACAAGTAATAAGATCAAAGCCATAATAAAAAGTCTCCCAGCAAAGAAAAGCTCAAGACTTGATGGTTTCACTGCTGATTTCTGCCAAACATGTAAAGAAGGAATACCAATCCTACTTAAAACTATTCTGAAAAATAGAGGAGGGAATACTTCCAAACTCCTTCTGTGAGGCCAGTATCACTCTGCTACCAAAATCAGACAAAGACATGTCAAAAAAAGAAAAATATAGGCCAATATCACTAATGAATATTAATGCAAAATCCTCAACAAAATACTAGCAAATCAAATTCAACAATATATCAAAAATATCAGTAATCATGACCAAGTGTAATATATCCCAGGGATACAAGAACAAAACCATATGATTATTTCAATTGATGCTGAAAAAGCATTTGATAAAATTCAACATCTCTTCATGATAAAAACTCTCAAAGAAATAGAAAGAACATATCTCAACATGATAAAAGACATAAGCAACAAACCCACAGCTAGTATCGTACTGAATGGGGCAAACTTGAAAGCCTTTCCTTTAAGATCTGGAACAAGACAAGGATGCCCACTTTTACCAGTTATTCAACATAGTACTAGAAGTCCTAGCAGAAGCAATTAGAAAAAAGAAAGAAAAGAAATAAAGGGCATCCAAATTTGAAAGGAAGAAGTAAAATTATTAATGTTTGCAGATAGTATGATCTTATATTTAGAAAAACCTAAAGACTCTACCAAAAGTCTGTTAGAACTGATAAACAAATACAGTGATGTTTCAGGATACAAAATCAACATCCAAAAAAGAGTAGCATTTCTATCTGCCAACAATGAACAATCTGAAGAAAGAATTTGAGAAAGTAATCCCATTTGCAATAGCTAAAATAAAATAAAATATCTGGGTATTAACTTAGCCAAAGAAGTGAAAAATCTTTACAATGAAAACTATAATTGATGCAAGAAATTGAAAAAAACACACACAAGAAACGGAACGATATTCCATGTTCATGGATTGGAAGAATCAATATTGTTAAAATGTCTGTATTATCCAAACCAATCTACAGATTTAATGTGATCAATTCCTGTCAAAATACCAATGACATTCTACACAAAAATAGGAAAAAAAAATCCTAAAATTTATATGGAACCACAAAAGACTCAGAATATCCAAAGCTATTCTAAGCAAAAAGAACAAAACTGGAGGAATCACCATTACCTGATTTTAAATTATACTACAGAGTTACCTGTAGTAACCGAAATGGCATGGTACTGGCATAAAAAGAGACACAAAAATCAATGAGACACAATAGAGAACCCAGAAATAAATCCACAAATCTACAGTGAATTTACTTTTGACAAAAGTGCCAAGAACACACATTAGGGAAGGATAATCTCTTCAATAAGTGGTACTGGGGAAACTGGATAAAAACGTCAAAAAATAAAGAAAAGAAACTAAATCGTTATCTCTCACCACATACAAAAATCAAATACAAATACATTAAAGACTTAGAAACTGATACCTGAAACTATGAAACAACTATAAGAAAACATTGGGGAAACTCCAGGACATTGGACTGGGCAAAGATTTCTCGAATAATACCCTACGAGCATAGGCAACCAAAGTAAAAATGGACAAATGTGATAACATCAAGTTAAAAAGCTTTTGCACCCCAGCCTGGGCGACAGAGTGAGACCCTGTCTCAAAAAATAAAAAACAAACAAACAAACCAAAAAGCTTTTGCACAGCAAAGGAAACAATCAACAAAGTGAAGAGACAACCCACACAATAGAAAGAATGGGAAAAAATATTTGCAACCTACCATCTGACAAGGGATTAATAACCGGAATATACAACGAGCTCAAGCAACTGTATAGGAAAACATTTAATAATCTGATTTTAAAATGGACAAATGACCTGAGTAGATATTTCTCAGAAGAAGACAAACAAATGGCAAACAGGTGTGTGAAACGGTGCTCAACATCATTGATGATCAGAGAGATGCAAATCAAAACTACAATGAGATATCATCTCATCCCAATTAAAATGGCTTTTATCCAAAAGACAGGCAATAACAAATGCTGGTGAGGATGTGGAGAAAAGGGAACCCTCATACCCTGTTGGTGGGAATGGAAATTAGTACAACCATTATGGAGAACAATATGAGAGTTCCTGAAAAAAGAAAAATAGAGGTATCATGTGATCCAGTAATCCCATTGCTAGGTAGAATATATACCAAAAAGAAAGGAAATCAGTATATCAAAGAGGTATCTGCACTCTCATGTTCGTTGAAGCACTGTTCACAATAGCCAAGATTTGGAAGCAACTTCAGTGTCCATTAATAGGTGAATAGATAAAGAAAATGGGGCACTTATACTCTCATTAAAAGAAAATGAGATCCTGTCATTTGCAATAACATTGGTGGAACTGGCGGTCACTATGTTAAATGAAATAAGCCAAGCACAAAAAGACAAAGTTTACCTGCTCTCATTTATTTGTAGAAGCTAAAAATTAAAATAATTGAACTCATGGAGGTAGAGAATAGAATGATGATTACGAAAGGATGGGAAGGGTAGTAGGGATCAGGGGACGGGAGTGGGGATGTTTAAAGAGTACCAAGAAATAGAAAGAATAAGACCTAGTATTTGATAGCACCACAGGGTAAATCTGAAGTAATTTAATTGTTCATTTTAAACTAACTAAAAGTATACTTGGATTGTTTATAACACAGAGGATAAATGCTTGAGGTGATGGATACCCCATTCACCCTGATGTGATTATTACGCATTGCATGCCTGTATGAAAATATCTCATGTAATCTATAAATATATACACCTACTTTGTACCAACAAAAATTAAAAATAGCCGGGCGCGGTGGCTCAAACCTGTAATCCCAGCACTTTGGGAGGCCGAGACGGGCGGATCACAAGGTCAGGAGATCGAAACCATCCTGGCGAACACGGTGAAACCCCGTCTCTACTAAAAAAATACAAAAAACTAGCCGGACGAGGCGGGCGCCTGTAGTCCCAGCTACTCGGGAGGCTGAGGCAGGAGAATGGCGTAAACCTGGGAGGCGGAGCTTGCAGTGAGCTGAGATCCGGCCACTGCACTCCAGCCCGGGCGACAGAGCAAGACTCCCTCTCCAAAAAAAAATAAAAAATTAAAAATAAAAAAGAGGAGAAAAAACACAAAGATTAAGCTAAAAGAATACACTGGATTTGGTAGCAAATAGGTCACTTGATGAGAAAAAATTCAGGGGAATGATGAATATGGAAGCCATATGGTATAGCACGTTGTGGTATAAATGGGATATGAAAAAAATAGAGAAATCTTTTCAGAGGCTTGATGTGGAGGGGAAAAGATAAAACAGCCACAAGTCAAGTGGGGTAGAAGGGTCATGGTAGGCTTTTGGGCCATTAAACCTTTTATATTTCAAAAGCTGGTAGAGATCTGAACAGGAATAGAAGAGAATTGAGGGAGAAAGTATGTTCTGAATGGGAAAGGAGACAGAATCCAAAGCCTGAGTGGAGGAAAGATACAAACATGGCAATAGTTGCATACAAATTAAAAAGTTAACTATAGAAACAAGTATTCATTGCAAATAAGAATTCAGGTATTCATTGAAACAAGTATTCATTGCATCTTGTCAAAAAGGTTCAGTGTACAGGAAAAGACTAAATCATTTGGATGGGTCTAGGAATGTGCTTTTGGAGGATGACTCTTAAAGTGTTTTAGATGGAGAAGGTGAAGAAACAGCGAGAGCATTCTAGGCGAAAGGGCAACAGAAGTAGTGGTTTATGATGAGAAAAAGGCTCTGGATCTTTTAAGTCATGCTTCAGATTTATCAAATGTGGAAAATTTCAGCCACTGTTTCTTTAAATATTTTTTTCTTTCCCTGTCTTCCTCTTCTCACCCTTTGGGACTCCAATTACACTTGTTACGCTGCTTGGTGTTGCCCATAGCTTGTTCATTAATGTTCTATTCATTTTTTTCCTCAACTGTTTTATTGTTTGGTTGGTTTTGTTTCTTTGTTTTTAAGATAGGATCTCACTGCGTCACCCAGGCTGGGGTACAGTGGCATGATCTTAGCTCACCAGAGCTTCAGCTCCAGGGCTTAAGCAATCCTCCCACATCAGCCTCCCAAGTAGCTGGGACTACAGGTACACACCACCATGCCCAGCCAATATTTTTATTTTTTGTAGAGACAGGATTTGACAGTGTTGCACAGGCTTTTCCCCAATGTTTTAGTCTCTGTGTTTCATTTTAGGTAGTTTCTTTCTTCCTATTTTTTTTTTTTTTTTTAGATAGTCTCACTCTGTCACTCAGGCTGGAGTGCAGTGGCTGTGATCTTGGCTCGCTGTTGCCTCTGCCTCCCAGATTCAAGCTATTCTCCTGCCTCAGCCACCCAAGTAGCTGGGATTACAGGCATGCGCCACCACATCTGGCTAATTTCTGTATTTTTAGTAGAGACAGGGTTTCACCATGTTGGCCAGACTGGTCTCAAACTCCTGACCTCAGATGATCCACCCACCTCAGCCTCCCAAAGTACTGGGATTACAGACATGAGCCACCACACTCAGCCTTCATTTTAGGTAGTTTCTATTAAGAACTTCTAGTCCATTGCTCTTTTCTTCTTGTGATGTCTGATCTGCTGTTAATTTCAGCTACATTCAGTGCACTTTTCAACTCTAGAGGTTTGATTTGGGTCTTTTTTCATAGCTTCCATTTCTCTTCTTCTCATGCTCATGCTTTCCTCATACACTTTAAACATATGGGATAAATTTATAATAGCTGTTTTAAGGTCGTTGTCTGCTAATTCCATCATCGATGTCACTGAGTCTGCCCCTATTGATTTTCTTCTCATCATGGATCTTATGTTCCTGCTTCCATGCATGTCTGGTAATTTTTTGTTTAATGTCAGATATTGTAAACTTAATTTTTGAGGGAAGCTGGATATGTTTGTAATCCTTTCAATATTTTTGGTCTTTGCACAAGAATGCAGTTAAATTACTTGCAAACAGGCAAGTAATTTAGCAAGTAACCCCAGCACTTTGGGAGACCAAGGCAAGTGGATCACTTGAAGTCAGGAGTTCGAGACCAGCCTGGCCAACATGGCGAAACCCTGTCTCTATTAAAAATACAAAAATTAGCCACTGGGCATGGTGGCACATGCCTGTAATCCCAGCTACTCGGGAGGCTGGGGCATGAGAATCACTTGAACCCAGGAGGCAGAGGTTGCAGTAAGTTAAGATCACACCACTGCATTCCAGCTTGGGCAACAGAGCGAGATTCCATCTGAAAAAAAAAAAACAAAAAAAAAAACACAACAAACTTGAAAACAGTTTTATATTTTCAAGGCTTGCTCTTAAGCTTCATTTGGTGGGTACAGAACAGCCTTTAGTCTAGGAATAATTTAACACTACTATTGAGGCAATATCCTTTGGAAGTCTCCACTTGGTCTCTTTTGTGTTAAGAAGTCTTTCTACTATATCTCATGGGAATATAAAGTATTCCCAGCCCTGTATATGCTCCAAGGATTGCTCCACCTGCTCCTTTCCAGTGGTTTCTTCTCGAGCTTGATAGTTTCCTCAAATTCATGCACTAATAATTACTCAGCTAACGACTCAAAGGGACCCTCTGTAGATATCTGGAGTGCTCTCTCTCTCTCCTTGAAGCTTCCTTCTATACTGTAGTTTGCCCCTCTATGAAGTCTGGCTGCCTTGGCCTCTCTGAACTCTGAATTCTGTCTCTTGAGCTCAGGGAGATCACCAAACTAGGCTAGGTTTCCATTTCTATGCAGTGGCCTGGAAATTCTTTAGCCAGTAATCTGGGCCATTCTTCAGGTTCATCCTGGCTTTTTTTTTCCTTTTGGGGAAATGCCTTTTTTCTAATGTCTGACAATCATTGTCTCATAGATTTTTGACCAATTTTTTAATTTTTTAAAAAGGGACGGCAAATTTTGTTCTGACTACTCTATTATGGCCATAAGTGAAACTTTTTCAATGCTTTAACTTCAATTAGAGTCTTAAACTTAGATAGAATGTGAGCTCCTTGAAATTAAGCTAGCACCTAGAATAGAACTTGGCACATAGTAGACATTCATTAAATATGTTTTGAATGAATGTCTGTTTCCTTCAGTATTGTCCTCGGTACACTTTTTTCCTTTTAATTCTAACCATTTCTCTAATATACCAAGAACATTATCAGTTCCTATTTACTATCCTGAAATATTGACTTTCCTATATCCATCTTGGTGTGGTTAACATACTTCCATAAAATTTATTTTTTTTATTTTTTTTTCAGAGATGGGTCTCATTATGTTGCCCAGGCTGGTCTTGAACTCCTGGGCTCAAGTGATCCTCCCACCTTGGCCTTCCAATGTTTTGGAATTACAGGCATAAGCCAATGCACCCTGCCTTCCATAGAACTTTTAAAACGTTTAGAAAAAGAATTTCCAAGAGAGGACCTACATGAACTGTACATTCCTCTGGCTGACTTAATCTCCTGATATCTTTGTGAGCAGAATCTCTAATCAGTTGTGTACCCATCAAACAGTAGTCTAATCCAGTGGCCTAAATTTTCCTCAGAGGAAATTATTTGTATGTGTGATCTGCCAAAATAATTTAGTGTGGCCCTGCTCTCACATTATAATTTATGTTCTGAACACTAGAAAGTACTAGAGAATCGCTAGTATTGGCATACTGACTCTGTCTCTTCCATGCTACCAGGCTACGTGCTTTAAAAAAAAAAAATGTCTTGGGTAAAATTGTCTTTTAAATGAGAAGAATAAAGTAAATTCAGTTCAAAGTTAATAATTGTGTCAGCACATAGTAGGCATTTAGGCTCTCTCCATCCTCACTACAGCTGTTCTTCTTTTATTCCTACTGGCATGTTTGTAATTTGAAACGAGAGTTGAACTGCATACATCATTCCAGCATTAAGAGAAAAAATAACACTTTATTTGGATTAAAAGAATCAGATGTGAATTAAATGAAAACAAATTTTTAAGTGAAAATTTCACTTAAATACATTCTCTTAACATATTCTCCTCAACTTAAAATGGAATTTAGTGAGAGTACCACCAGACAGCCACAGCATAAACGACTTATCACTGCTGCTTTTAAAGGGAGCATTTCCTGACGTATTGTTTTTGCTCTACATTTATTTTTTTACTTTAGAATAATAAATCTAGATCCTTAAGTCCTAGAAGGAATTGGCTTCACTTAGTAACTTGAATCATAGTCCCTAGACTCCGAGGGCTTATCACCAGCAAGATGGATCAGGACTGGAAGTATGATTTGTTTAGAGAGGTTTTTGGATATTTCTCTTCAGTTTTTGGTGAAGAAGAGCAATAAGTCTGCTTATTTGGGCTTACTGTTGAGTCAAAGTTAAGACACACAGCCTCTTTTTTATTTCTGAGACATAGCATGTTAATAACTGAAAGTTTTCTTCTAGGTGAGATGCTCAAGTCACAATTTAGTTCTTATTATACATTGGCCTCATAGTAACCATCCATCTCTGGAAGCGATCTCACTTTAAACAGTTGAAACTGATTGGAAATGAAAGGGATCTCTTAGAGTTTCTTACCTTTAAGTAAAAGAATGTAATTATTCCTCAACTTTAGAAACTACACTGCCCAAACAGGCTAGTAAAGCAATGATAGTAGTAGCAAAACAAAACTCTGTAAATTTAATTTATTAGCAGAAATTTAGTTTGCTTTTCCAGATGAAAAAGTGCTGAAACATTTCAAGCACAAAACTTCCAAGGTGCAGGTGGATGTCATCCATCACGTGGGGGTGGAAGGGCCAAGTTTAATTTATTTTTCCCTCCTTTTATTTGTGCTAATAATTTGAGGGCAGAGCTTTTCAATGTTGACTGTAATTATTAGGCCAAGAGATTTTAGTCGACAAGGTTACAACATTCAGTGCAGAGGAAAACCGGGACAAATCAAAGTCAAAATAAGTTTCTCCTTCTGGAACTATGACACGAGTGGGAACAGCTTGTTCATTAATTGCACAGATGAAGTCATTTTTGTTGTGCTGATATTAAAGGCTTGACATGAGAATCTTTCAGTCCCATCTCGCTCTGCAATATAACCCTGTTGACAGGTATTTAGGAACTGCCCGTTCTTCCAAAAGGTTCACTGTCTACCAAGTACTATCAGACTGCCCATATACATAGTTAAACTGCTCCCAACTGTTTTAAAGCACCACAGACCTTCTGTGTGGTAGGCATGCCTCAGGTTGTAACTCTCCCCTTTGAACTGGATAGTCATTATTTAACTTTTGAATTTTTTTTTTTTTTTTTTTGCTTGCTTACACTTCAGAAACAGTGAATAATGCTTCATTTTTTAAAAGAGACCACTTCTATATAAAAACAAACTTACTTCCTAAATGCAAAGAGCCTTGCAAAATGTAGTAAAATACTTTACAGGATGTCTCAGACCCTTGCTTAAGTTTATTTTCATTGGTGGAGACTCCGTGGGGATATTTCACATTCTGTTCAATGCTAACACATACCAAATTTGTAGAATCATGGAATATTGTTGATATGAAGCAGGAAGATTTGCAAAATTAAGAGAAATTAAGCTACATGTCAGTGTTATGATCAAACATTACAATTTCCACTAGTCTACAAGAAAATAATAATAATTGGAAGCCCTGCAGTTGAATCCACGAATGCCCTTTCTGAACAGTTGCTTGCTGTTTACCAATGTGAAAGCAAAACAATCTTTCAAGTACTGTTTCCTGAGAATTTGCTATTGTTATGTGATCTTCTAATAGAGATATTGGCTCCAATATCTCTTTGCAAGAGAGGAGTATTTTGCAATAACCTCTTGTTTAAAAAGGTTGACTCGATGTGAACATGTCAGACTACAACTTGCCTGACATGAAAGTCATTATTATGAGACCTTTTCCCCTCCTTGACTTTTTTGCTTTTTAATGTCCCCAAATAATAAAACATTTCAAATTTTGTGTTTAAATAATTTTTACAATATGCAAACTGTACTGGACACCATGGCTATCAAAACGAGCCTGCAGTTGCACTAATCTCCACGGAAACATTAAAATGCAGATAAACAATCCTAGACAATAGATAAGAATGCATTAACCTGTTTATTATAGTTTCAACTTCCTCCTAGTACACATATTGGCAAGTTCCCTAAGAGGAAAATAGTTCAGAAAAATCAGAGGAAATAGAGCAATTTTATTATTGCAATATGAACTTTCTATAGAAGTTCTGACCAATAGTATAATAGGCCATAAAAGTTATTTTAATTTTTTCTAGAAGTCATATTTTTCAAAGTAAAAAGAAACATTTTAATAATATATTTTATTTAACCCAATATATCTGAAATTGTATTCAATATGCAGCAAAAAGCAGCAATGAAACATTTTACATTTTTTTCTCATATTAAGTCTTTGAAATATGGTAAACTGTATTTGATACTCACGGCGAATCTGAATTCAGACTAGTCACATTTCAGATGCTCAATAGCCACATGTGGCTAGTGCTACCATGTTGGAGAGAGCAATTCTACAGGATAGAATTGCTTGACATATCTATTGCATTTAAAAAAGAAATAGAGTCTCTTTGATGTACAGCCCTTGCAGTTTTCCCCCTTGGTCTTGTTTAGAAACTATATTATGCCCCTCACTGACCCCCAAGGACCTGATACATTCCTGTCCAGAATGATTATGTCGTAGGGTGCTATGCATGTTACAATATGGCATTTTGTTTCCCTTTGTCTTCTATATTAAAATTGTGCCCCAAGCCAAAAGTGAATCTTGGTTGCTGGCTGTAGTATTAATCTTCTAGAATCTTTCCCACTTCAAGGCCTCTGCCCCTGCAACCTACTACTGAAGCTGATTTGAACTTAAGAGGAGGCTCATTCACTTCTGATGGGCCAAAAGCTGTTGTCAACATGAACAGCCTATCAGCGAGCACACATTCAGTGCCACTGTAGGCTGGTCAGTAGCTTTGTTCATAACCTCATTTGCTCAGATCCTCATTTGCTTTCAGCAGCCCATCAGTAGTGTAGTGTCCATCTAGTTCCCTAATTGTACAGCATCTCCCCCACGCTCTCTCTGCAGATGCTCCAGCCACATGGAAATCGCTTCTTGCCAGTCTCTGACCATGGCTTATCATTCTTATCACACCAGGTTTATATACGCAGCTTCCTTTGTCTAGAATGAACTTTTCCCTCTTATTTACAGGTCAAAATCCTACACATCCATTCTATGAAATCTAGTGCAGTGTCTTAGCTTCCCTACTTATTCCACAATGAGTTGCCCTGCTAATCCAAAAACACCTTTGTTTCTGATGAGAGGATCTACAGCTACTTCCATGAGCTAGTCCAAAAATGCTCAAACTTTGAAGAGCATTAACGTTTCAGTCTTATCAAGAGTAGTCCCTTAGAAAAACAAGTAAAAGCTTTATTTTAAAGGTTCACTTGGAAACATTTGAAGAGAAGAATTAATACTTTCTAGCATAGTCATATCAAGAAAGGACTAAAAATGAGACGTGGACCTTCTAGTGCCCTTTTGTGGCCTGAATCCACATGAGCACTCATTTTGTGAGTACGAATTCTCTCTTTAGTATTTTTTAGTGTCGTTTTCCATTCATGTTTTTTATTATTTTATTTTATTTTTGAGATGGAGTCTCACTCTGTCACCCAGGCTGGAGTGCAGTGGCACAATCTCGACTCACTGCACCCTTCGCCTCCTGGGTTCAAGCGATTCTCCTGCCTCAGCCTCCCAAGTAGCGGGATTATAGGCACCCGCCACAACGCCCAGCTAATTTTTGTATCTTTAGTAGAGATGGGGTTTCACCATGTTGGCAAGGCTGGTCTCAAACTCCTTACCTTAAATGATCCAGCCCACATGGGCCTCCCAAAGTGCTGGGATTACAGGTGTGAGCCACCAGGACTGGCCTATTTCATTTATTTTATTTTATTTTTAAGACAGAGTCTCACTCTTGTCACCCAGGCTGGAGTGCAATGGCATGATCTCAGCTCATTGCAACCTCCACCTCCTGGGTTCAAACAATTCTCATGCCTCAGACTCCTGAGTAGCTAGGATTACAGGCATGTGCCACCACACCCAGCTAATTTTGTATTTTTAATGGAGATAGGTTTCGTCATGTTGGCCAGGCTGGTCTTGAACTCCTGGCCTTAAGTGATTCGCCTGCCTCGGCCTCCCAAAGTGCTGGGATTACAGGCATAAGCCACCATGCCCAGCATTTATTCATGTTTTTACAGCAGAAGTATCAACAGTTCACTCTCATGTCTAAGCATATTCCAGATCATCACCATCTCTCTAAAACCTGTTCTTGTGGACTCTCTGAGTTATCAAAAGGACATTACTTGGAATTACACTCAATGTGTCCCTCTTTGTCACTCCTGACAACAAACACATTGCCAAATTTTCTTATTCTACCTCTGCGGCATCGTTGGCATTTTTTCCTCCTTGCTGTTTCCACTGCCACATTCTAGTTCAGGGCCACATCACTTCTCACCTATACCCTTGAAATCACCTCTAGCCCTGTTTCCCTTCAACTCCTAAATTTCAACTTCTACCAAGGTGATATTTCTAAGGCCCAGGTCTAAGCATGTTGCCTCCCAGCTGAAAAACCCTCAGCTCCTTCCCTTCACCTAATAAACACAGTCCAAATTCTTTAGCCTGATAGTCAAGGCCCACCCATGCTCTGACCCCAATAAAACATTATAATGTGATCTCCTCCTACTCCCTTACAGGCTCTCCAGCCAAAATGTACTCATCAACTCCCAAATACACCCTACCCATTCTAGCATCTGGGTCTTGTCTGCAGTGTTCTTGTCCTTTCTCACTTCCCTAACTTCTCGCTGATTGAAATATGACACCATCCTTCAAGTCCCAGTCAAAGCTACTATCTCTTCCAGGCAGTCCTTCTGGATTTTTCACCAGAAAATAATCTTTTGGTCTTTAGTGTAGACTTTAGTTTTATCTCTATGATGGCTCGCTCTGTAGTTTACATTGTAAGTTTGTTTGTGTGTGTGGTATGACAATATCTCATCACTGCTCAAATTATAAGATTCATTTCATTTGTTCAACTAATGTTCATTGAGTATTTGTGCTGTGCTAATGCAATATAGAAAACAGTGAGCTAGACAGATATAGAATATTCATTCTAGAGGGTCATCATACAGTGCCTAGCATGCATCTTGTACTTTGTAAACACTCAATGATTATTTGTTGAATATCTGACTGAATTTATCTGGAACATATATATCCAGAAAGTTTTATTTTCAGAACAGGAAAGTAAGAACAGGAGATAAATTTAAAAGGCTTCGGAACAGCCAAACTCGGCGTTCACAACATAGATGTGTTTGACTCTTGCCCAGTTTGGCCGTGGACACTCTGGCAAGCCCTCACACAGAGAGCCCTTTTCTCTTTGTTTACACACATTTCTAACAATAATAATAATGACAACAACCACAGTGAGCTTGGGCATCTGATTTCCAACTCATTTTAGATGAGAAGCAGCAAATTAGGATCAGGGAATAGAAATGGCACAGTCACATGGACATCAGTGAGATGGACAGCGGCAAGGGAGGACTCAGAAGAGCCAAAAAAACAAAACAACAATAAAAAACACAGCAATCTGCAGCCATTTAGAATAGGGACAAACAGTTCTGCAGACCTCAGAGGGGCCTGAGGGCTTCTCAGTGTTATAGCCTTTAATTACAACCCTGAGTCCTCTGGCTGGATCATGTTCATAATGCACTATTTGAGAAGGCAGTTAAGGTTGCTGTATTGGAAATGTTTCCATCCAAGATAATTAAAAGTAAAACTTTTGATGTTTAAAAAGATAAATCCTCAGTCATCCATTAAACTCACTTATCCAGAACAACTCTCACCCCACCCTGCACCCGCAGCCTCTGGAGTCAGGGTTCTATTGTGCTTCCCTGTACTACTTGATTCATTTGCCTTAGAGCATTTGTTGGCTCTTGGCATCCAGTTCAATTTTCATTCAATAAGTTTTATTCCCATTTTGTTTGCACAATACTCTAAGAGAGCCAATGGAGGACACAAAAGATTTTAAAAATCTAGACCCTACACTTGTCTTTGGAATGCTCAGGGTCTAGTTGAAGGGATAAGACCTACAGCCTTGAACCAACATAAGGACACAATACAGTGAGACAGACATGGTGAAACACAAAGTTTGTAATGAAGGATTGTTTAGGAAAGGACTAGGGCTAATCAGGAAAGATTTCTTAAAGATGAGCCTCTCAGCCAGAAGTGGAAGATTTGGGGAGGGCATTTTGGGTAAATAAAACAGCACAAGGAGGCGTGTATAGTAGAGGCAAGAAAGAGCAAATTCTGTTTGGGCAATGGTAAAGAGCCAGCCTGGAAGACTGGGGCTGAGGGGCCCCATTTGGATATAATAAGAGATAAGTTTAGAGTGTTTCCATAATTTTGTACAAATCCCTGTGATCTTTCTAAGATCATGTCTTAATTGGCTAGGGCTGCCATAACAAAATCCATAGACTGGGTGGCTTAAACCACAGACGTTTATTTATCACCACTCTGGAGGCTGGGAAGTCCAAGATCAAGATGCCAACCAGTTCAGCTTCTGGTGAGATCTCTATTCCTGGTTTGCAGATGGCAGACTTCTCACTATGTCCTCACGTGGTGGAGAGAGACACAGCAAACTCTCTGGTGTTTCTTCTTATAAAGGCACTAATCTCATCATAAGGGCCCCAACCCTCATGATTTTGTCTAGCCTTAATTACCTACCAAAGGCCCCATTGCCAAATACCATCACATTAGGGGTTAGGGCTTCAACATATGCATTTTTAGAGAACACAAACATTCATTTCATAACAGATCATGTGAATGTAAATTCCTGCATTGTGTGAAAATCCCCCCAAATCAAGTTTGAGGTGTAGAGTGCTATTGTCTTCAATCACCTCATTTTGCTAGAGAGTTTAAGTGACAGCTAATTGCAAATTACAGAGCTGACTTGATTTGCCATGTCTATGTTCATTTTACAAATGCAACCATGGGAAATGTAGAGTTTTCCTTTGACTAGATACCCTGGAGGATACCACATCTAGAAGACACCACCCACTGAAGTCTGTGAAGTTTTGAGTTAATAGATTCGTGGGTAATTGGGTATGAACACAAACATTTTTCTAACACTTGTCAACTAATAAGGACTGGAGATTTATCAGCCTGTTAAAATGAGGTTCTAATAACTGTACTTTTACCTTTTTCACTAGACTATAGGCTGTGGGAGGATGAGGTGTTTTCCATAGTGTCTACCCCAGTGCCTACCAGCAAGATGGGATTTAGTATTACATGAACAACTGAAAAAATGACTGAATGTAAAACCAATTTATTTATTAACACTTGACTGAAGTAAAATCATGTATTTCTCAAAATAAACTTGGTCTGAATTGGCTGAGACTTTCGTGACTGCTGGATCATGCTTTTTGAATGAATTAGAAATAAACCACAAAATCAGGGATTTAAAAGTAATTCTTCACAAACGTGTTCGTTATAAATCCAATTCACGTATCCTGTTGAATTGGCTGCTTTGTGTAATTGAGGGCCAATTTCCACGTTTGCATGACAGTGAAAATCTCAAGCTTAAATTTATTAATATGTTGCCTTGGCAGAACACCAGGCTTCTTAATAGCAAAATATGGAGAGAAAGGATATTAGTCTCCAAAGACTTGAGTTTGATTTTGAAAATAAACTGATGTTCATATTTTAAAAATCATTCAGAAGAAGGCATAACTGTGGAACTATAAAGTTATTTACATGGAAAATAATTTAAAGGACAGAACCAAACAAACTTTTAGTGTGGTATTTAGTTGGAGTTCCTGTTTAAAGAGGGCCCAAAAATAAAAATATTTAAGTGTTTTGGGCCCCACCTGAGCAATTCAAGTCTTGAATAGCTGCCAGCTCACTAATCAGGTAAGTCCTAATCTAGTCATAACTGACAAATAATTTGCCAAATACACCAGGATATGAAGCAGAAACACTACATGGTCAACCAGACAGATCCCAGCAAAAGAGATGACCATATTTCTAATAACTGTGGCTGTCATTTATTATCAGCACTATATCAAGTGCTGGACAGTCATTATTTTATTTAATACATACAAAACCCCTATTGAGCAGATGAAAAACAAAGGCTTAAAAATCGTTTAAATAAATTACCTCAAATCAACAAATCTTTAAACAAGAAAGCAGGATTTAACCCCATGATTGTTTAATGGCAAAGCCTTTGCTATTGACCACTCCATATTATTTTATGGTTTTTCAAAGGATGGTAGTTGAATTGACAACGCCAGCATCAATGGAGAATCTATCCTGAAGTCCCAAATTCTACCCAGGCCTACTGAATCAAAATCTCTGGCTATGAGACCTACAAGTCTATTTTAAGCACCTCTCCAGGAGATTCTAAAGCTCACTAAAGTTTGAGAAGTACACCTCTACTCTATTTCTCCAAACTTAAGAAAATATATATAATATTTCACTTTGCCAGTGAAGATTCTTACAAAACCCAGAAAATGAATATCACATCCATTTCCTTGTTTAGGCTATGTGATCAATTGTCACTATAATTCCTACAAACAGAATATATAAAATGAGCTCCAAGGAAAATGACACAATAGCATTATTATCCACCTAAAATATGAACAAGGGCTACAATGATTGGAATTCTTTCAATACCTGACTACACATATTGATTCGGGATTAAAACAGTATCACTTAGCTGACTTTCTAAGTTTTTGCTCACTCTCTAAGCTTTAACACATAAAACAAATTTTTAATATAATCTGACAAATGAGTATCTTGCCAAGAAGGCAAGAAAAGTCAAGAGCAACCATCCAGTGTGCTGTGATAAAAGTGAAATGTATGAAAATGACAATCTGAATTTCAGTCTATTGCTATGAGTGGTTATCTTGCCAAATAATGAAATGTATTGACACTAATGCTGTGCTGCCATTGGCATGTATACAGATGTTGAAATTTTCTAAGCAAAGTTGCTGGAGGTCATTCAAATATTTATAATGGTGTAATAGGTGAACTGAAGACTCTCTTTCAAAAAAATTTTCTTCCAAACTCCTCGATGAGAAAATATTTGGAATAAAGCAAAGTTTATATGCAAACTTATATGACTGAAATTGATTTTTGTTTCCCTGGGAATTTAAGAATCTTTTTAATTGTTGAGAGCTGGTGTACAGCTGCAAGAAGTCGTCTTAATAAGAACTCAGTATTTATGCTTTCTTGATAGAACAAATGAGAGTCAGTGCTCTGTTTTCTATCTTACTTACGCTGAAAGCCTGGCAACACTAGGATATAATACTTGCTCCTTCAAAATATTTCTAAATTGTTCACTGCTTTGTATTTCATCTCAGAGCTGCTTTATTTATAATGTTATTAAACCTCAAAGAAACCCATATGGTGGAAGAGAATGAACAACTTTTGTGATTTCACTGTTTTATTCCTTTTTAAAATAATTGACTTGAAAGTGAAAATTGTTTAATCTGCTTTTAATTCACAAGGCCTGTGTCCCTGCTTTGCAATGGGATGGCTTAAACAGACAGGTAAATTATGTTACACAATAATTTTTTTGACTGATGTATAATTCTAGAGAAATTGTCCTCCTTCTAACAGGTATGTGAAAGTTTACGCCGATACTTGCTGTTTATATTTAAATAAAGCAAACCCAGCCTTGCAAAAACACAAACATTTTTGTCTAAATACAGACCAAGGAATATTGCTACCAGCAGCCCCACTCCTTAAAAATTTCTTGGTTCTTTCTAGCATTACATATTTATTCCTACTGCTTACCACTTTTTTCTACTATATTGAGGACCTATTAAGAGCCAGCATTTTTAAGCTAATTTATTTATTTTCATGAGTTCATAATTGTTATATGTATTTATGGGATGCATGAGATGTTTTGATACCAGCATATAATGTGTAATGATCAAATCAGGTAATCGGGGCACCCATCACCTCAGCTATCTATCATTTATGTGTGTTAGGAACATCCTAATTCCACTTTTTCAGTTATTTCTAAATATACAATAAATTATTGTTAACTATAGTCACCCTATTGTGCTACTGAATACTAGCTCTTATTCATTTTATCTAAGTGTATTTTTGTATTTATTAATAAGTCCCATTTTATCCACCCTTACCGGCTACCTTTCCCAGCCTCTGGTAACCATCCTTCTACTCTCTATCTCTGTGAGTTGTCTTTTGTTTTAGCTCCCACGTATGAGTGAGGAAATGCAATATTTGTTTTTCTGTGTCTGGCTTATTTCACTTAACATAATGTCCTCTGGTTCCATCCATGTTGTTGCAAATGACAGGATCTTACTTTTTTATGGCTGAGTAATATTCCATTGTGTATAAGAATCATATTTTCTCTATCCATTCATTCACTGATGTACACTTAGGTTGATTCCATATCTTGGCTGTTGTGAATAGTGCTGAGAGTACAGATATCTCTTTGATATACTGATTTTCTTACTTTTGGATATATACACAGAGTAGTGTGATTTTTGGGTCATATGGTAGTACTATTTTTATTTTTTTTTAATGCTATACTGTTTTCTATAGTAGCTGTACTAATTTACATTTATACCAACAGTATACAAGAGTTCACCATTCTCCACATCTTCACCAGCATTTGTTATAGTCTGTCTTTTGGATAAAAGCCATTCATGGAGAGATGATATCACATTATAATTTTGATTTCAATTTCTCTGATATCTAGTGATGTTGAGCATTTTTTATTTACCTATTGGCCATTTGTATGTCTTGAGAAATGTTTATTCAGATCTTTTGCCTTTTTAAAAATGAATTATGGCTGGGTGCAGTGGCTCACGCCCATAATCCTAACACTTTTGGAGGCCAAGGCAGGTGGATCACCTGAGGTCAGGAGTTTAAGACAAGCCTGGCCAACATGGTGAAACCCTGTCTCTACTGAAAATACAAAATTTAGCAAAGTGTGGTGGCATGCACCTACAGTCCCAGCTACTCAGGAGCCTGAGGCAGGAGAATCGGTTGAACCCAGGAGGTGGAGGTTGCAGTGAGCCGAGATTGAGCCACTTCACTCCAGCCCAGGTGAAAGAGCGAAACTCCATCTTGGAGGAAAAAAAAAAGAATTATTTTATTTTATTTTATTTTTCCTATTGAGTTGTTTGAATTCCTCATATAGTCTGGTTATTAATCCCTTGTCAGATAGATAGTTTGTAACTATTTTCTCACATTCTGTGGGTTGTCTCTTCACTTTGTTGATTGTTTCCTTTGGTGTGCACAAGCTTTTTAGTGTGATGTGATTCTATTTGTCTTTTTTTTTTTTTTCCTGCTTTGGTTAACTGTGCTTTTAAGGTACCAATGTCCTGAAGTGTTTCTCCAATGTTTTCTTCTAGTATTTTCATAGTTTCAAGTCTTAGATTTAAGGCTTTAATCCATGTGATTTGATTTTTGTACATAGTAAGAGTTAGGAATCTAGTTTCATTCTTCTGCATATGGATATCCAGTTTTTCAAGCACCATTTATTGAAGATGCCATACTTTGCCCAGTGTATGTTCTTGACATTTTGTTGCAAATGAGTTCGCTGTAGATGTATGGATTTATTTCTGTGTTCTCTATTCAGCTCCATTGGTCTATTTGTCTGTTTTTATGCCAATACCACACTGTTTTGGTTACTATAACTTTGTACTATAATTTACAGCCAGGTAACGTGATTCCTCCAATTTTGTTCTTTTTGCTCAGGATAGATTTGGCTATTCTGGGTCTTTTGTGGTTCCATACAAATTTTAGGATTTTTGTTGTTGTTGTTTCTGTGATGTACGTCCTTGGTATTTTGATAGGGATTGCATTGAATCTATAGATTGCTTTGGGTAGTATGGACATTTTGACAATATTGGTTCTTCCAAACCACGAACATGGAATATCTTTTCCATTTGTCTGTGTCCTCTTCAATTTCTTTTGTCAATATTTGATAGTTTTTATTGTAGAGATTTTTAACTTGTTTGATTAAAAAGGTATTTTACTACTAGGTATTTAATACTAGTTTTTTGGTTTTGTTTTGTTGCTGTTGTTGTTGTTGTTTTTGTTTTTTGAGATGGAGACTCTCTCTGTTGTCCAGGCTGGAGTGCAGTGGCGTGATCTTGGCTCACTGCAACATCCACCTCCCAAGTTCAAGTGACTCTCCTGCCTCAGTCTCCCTAGCTGAGACTACAGGGACTACAGGCACACACCACCATGCCCAGCTAATTTATATATTTTTTAGTAGAGATGGGGGTTTCACCATGTTGGCCAGGTCAGCCTTGAACTCCTGACCTCAGATGATCCACCTGCCTCAGCCTTCCAGAGTGTGGGATGACAGGCATGAGCCACTGCCCCAGGCCTAATACTAGGTATTTTACTTTATTTGTAGCTATTGTAATTGAGATTACTTTCTTTGTTTCTTGTTCAGATTGTTACCTCTTGGCATATTGAAATGCTACTGATTTTCGTATGTTGATTTTGTATCCTGCAACTTCATTGAATTTGTTTATCATTTTTAATAGATTTCTTTAGTGGAGTCTTCAGGTTTTTCTAAATATAAGATTATATCGTCTGCAAACAATGATAATTTAACTTTTTCCTTTTCAATTTAAATGTTATTTCTTTATTTTGTCTAATTGCTCCCACTAGGACTTCCAGTACTATGTTGAATAACATTGGTAAAAGTGGGTATCCTTGTCTTGTTCTAGATCTTAGAGGAAAGGCTTTCAGCTTTTGCCCATTCAGTATGATACTAGCTATGGGTTTTTGTATATCTTTTATCATGTTGAGGTATGCTCTTTCTGTTTTTTGAGAAAGTTTTTATTATAAAGAGATGTTGGAGTTTATTGAATGCGTTTTTGGCATCAACTGAAATGATTATCTGGTTTTTGTCCTTTATTCTGTTGATATGATGTATCGCATTAACTGATTTGCATATGTGGAGTCACCCTTGCATTCCTGGGATGAATCTCACTTGATCAGGATGAATGATCTCTTAAATGTGTTGTTGAAATTAGTTTTCTAATATTTTGGTCAGGATTTTTGCCTCTATGTTTATCAGAGGTATTGGCCTGTAGTTTTTCTCTCTTTTGTTGTGTCTTTGGTTTTGGTATCAGGGCAATACCAGCCTTGTAGATTGAGTTTGGAAGTATTCCTTCATCCTTAATTTTTTGGAATAGTTTGAGTAGAATTAGTGTTAGTTATATACATGTTTGATGGAATTCAGCAGTGAAACCATGAGGTCCTGGGCATTTCTTTGATAGGAGACTTTTTATTACTGCCTTTATCTCATTACATGTTATTGCTTTATTCAGGTCTTCAATATCTTCATGGTTCAATATTGGTAGGTGGTATGTATCCAGGAATTTATTCACTTATTCTAGGTTTTCGAATTTACTGGCATATAGTTGTTCCTAATAGTCTCTAATGATCCTTTGAATTTCTGTGGTATCAGTTATAATGTCTCCTTTTTCATCGCTGATTTTGTTTATTTGGCTCTTTTCCCTTTTTTTCTTAGTCTGACTGAAGGTTTGTCAACTTTATCTTTTCAAATGACCAACTTTTGTTTCATTGATCTTTTGTGGGCCAGCATTATGCTGCATGCTTTACCTGAGGTCATATGTACAGGTGCAGAACTCTGACACATGGTAAGCACTCAAGCAAATGTTCTTATCTATAAAATAATACTTGTGCTCTCTGCAGATGTGCCTGTAGACAAAGTAATTTATGCTTCTCAGTAGCAGAGTTTTGACATAATGTGCATCTTTTTTTTTTTTTTTTTTGAGACACAGTTTCACTTTGTCACCCAGGCTGGGGTGCAGTGGCATGATCTTGGCTCACTGAAACCTCTGCCTCCTGAATTCAAGCTATTCTCCTACCTCAGCCTCCCAAGTAGCTGGGATTACAAGCATGTGCCACCATGTCCAGCTAATTTTTGTATTTTCAGTAGAGACGGGGTTTCGCCATGTTGGCCAAGCTGGTCTCCAACTCCTGATATCAAGTGATCCACCTGCCTTGGCCTCCCAAAGTGCTGGGATTACAGGCGTAAGCCACCATGCCCAGCCAATGTGCATCATATTTTAACAAAAAGATTAAGAGCAGGAATTCAATCTGTTAGTATAATGTAGTGGCTAAGATCATGTGCATTGGTATCAGATAGCCTTGGTGTCAATTCTCGCTCTACTGCTTACTACTTATGTGATCTTGAACCAGCCACTTAGCTTCCTGTGCCTCATTTCCAATCTCATAGGGTTGTGGTGGAGACTATCGAAGAGAGTGCTTAGAAAAGTGCCTGGCACAAGGTAGCTGGTTGATAGATGGTAGACATCATTATCATTCTCTTGGCCTCATTTTTATCACCTGTAAAATGGAACTAAGACCTCCAAAATGGTCTCTTCAGTGGCATCATGGAATAACTCCTTTCTTGACTAGAAAGTATTGGACTGGAAATCCAGATCAAGATTCAAGTCCTAGCTCAACTATTTCCTAGTTGTTGGCCTTAGACAAGTCATTTCACCTCTTTGAGTCTGTCGCTTAGACTGTGAAATGATTCATTTGGGTTGAAAGGTCTTCTTCTGACTCTGGATCTCTACAATTTTAGAAAATATATCCTGATTTTGTTCCAGAACATATCAACACTTTTTATGATTTATCCTTCATATATGTAGCATACTTATCACACACACATGCATACACATACACAAATGTGTCTGTATGAGTCAACGGTGCCTGCTCAAAATTTTTTCACATGATATAAAAATGTTTCTTCTGAAACAATGAATTCCTTTCTCCTTTTATTCTTTGTTGGTGATACCTGCAGGAGAGTTGCCCATTTAGGTCTGGCTTCCTTATTATATTAGAAATGATAAATGTTCTAAAAGGAAACCCTGTTCTTTATTCATCTATATCAGCCCAGTGTTATTCCCCTCCTCCACATTTGTCTATTATTTTTGTTTGTGCCAATTATTTGCCATTTCTCATATATTTAACTGATCGTGTGTGTGTGTGTATGTGTGTGCATGCACATGTGCATATGTGTATGCTGTCTCCCTATATAAGAATAGCTATCACGAATTAAGCAGCCACTATTTTCCAGGCACCATGCCATAAAATTTTCTAATTCTTATAATAATCCTGAAAAATTGCAATTAGGAAAACTGAATTTAAGTGCTTAAGTAGGTACCCATGTTTAAACCACAGTCATTAATGGAGCCAGAATTTGAACCCAGGTCTGTCTCATGAAAGTCAATGTCCTTTCTACACTGTACTGTGCTTTAAACAGCTGTTTGCTTTGTCAAATCTCAACAGCCTAAAATCTTCCCTGGAAGCAGCTCTGCTTATTATGTTTGTTTGAACTATTCCACCTCACACACCATGCACACACAGAGAAGTATACGTAGTGGGTGCCTAGTGAACGTACGTTGAGAAAGTACAAGAAGAAAGGGGCACAGTCAACCTTCTACACTTTATGGCCTTGTTTTTCTCCTAGGAGCTCTTTTTGGGAATCAAAACAGGAAGTGGTAAGGTTGTGACATAAATACAAATCACAGAGTAGTGACAAGTGCCATACTGGTTCTAAGGCATCAAGGAAATCAAAGCTTGGTCCCTCTATTTCTTTTGCAACATTCAGCAGGCCTGAAGCTCAGTATCCCCATCTTATGACAACCTCTGTAAACAGCAGCCTGCTGTGGCGGGCTCGAGCACTGTCCTTACCAGTGACAGGGATCCCGGAGATCTTTTCATACTCTATGCCTAGTAGTTTTCTCTAGGTTCATTAAAGTGTCTCTTAAGAGAAATTGATCTTTTTGGGATATTATTACCACTCACATATTTTGAAGACTATAAATGTAAGCAATTGAACAAGGCTATTATTTCTAATCACAGAAATGAGAGAGTTTATACTTAAATGGATTAACAAATACAGTTTTGGAATCTTTTTTATGGGGTACTTTTTTGAAAAGTAGCTAAGTAGGAAGGTTACATTAAACTTAGTACTTAGAATAGTCAAGATAAGGTAACATTTGTAACAAGCAGTCCCAAATTCAGAGACTGTACATAATAGAATTTTATTTCTGACTCATGCAATAGTATCATGAAGGTGTTCTTAGTCAGCTATTAATCCCCCTAATAGCAACTCAGGGGCCTAGATTCCTTCTGTTTTGTAATTCTACCTCCTCTAGATCTTCAGGGTCCTCTCCATTAAGCTATAGGATATAGAAAAAATATAGATTAAGCAGAAGGTTTTTATAGGCCAGATACATATATATAAAACATATATGTCATAATATATATTATGGAATAATACATATTCAGGAACTATTGTTGTTTTTGAAGAAAGGAAATAATGTGAGCATACTCATGTTTTAGAAAGCTCACTCTGGCCATTGTGTGGAAGATGGACTAAAGAATACATAATATATATGTCATAATATATTATATATATATTCTTGTGGGCAGGAAGTGATTATATATAAATATATAATATACAATATATATTATTAACACAATATATGATATAATATATAATATATATTACATATTCAATTATATATTTATATATATAATCACTTCCTGTCCACATTCCATTGGTCAGAACTTAGTTACATGATGACATCTAACAGCAAGGAAGGCTGGGAAATGTAGTCTAGCTGAATGGCCAATAAGAAAATGGAGTGGGGTTAGGTGAACACACAACAGCCTCTGCCACAGCTCTAAATGTGTACTTTTCATCCAGCATGTCAGAGTTCACAATGTTCTATGTAAAAAGTCAATAAATGGTTACTCTTGTTACTATTTGTACATCTGAACCAATCCAATATCCATTATCTCAGCCCTGTATGGTGCACATTCTAGTGTTAACAGTGGGCTATGATAAATGAAACGTTACTCCTGCCTTTAAGAATTTTGCACTAAAATAGAGATCTCAACCAACACTGATATAGAGAAGATGAAAGTAAGGACAAAATAAAGGTGAAAGATTTTTGTAATATACATTCTATGTGTGTTTATATGTAACATACATGTGTATGTATATATGTAACTTACAGATGTCTATCTGCTCTAACTTCAACCTTCTTGAGGCCGAGACCTGATAATATTCATATTTGCGTCTGTGATCTTTTGTCACTGCCTAGCATATAGTGAGTGTTATAAATGTATGTTTAGGGAACAAAAAAAAGAACTGTACTGAAGGAGTACAGAGAACAAAATAATTACTTATGACTGGAGCTTGTTATAAGTTGTACATTGTACAACTCTAGGAGGTACAACTTGCATTGTAATTATGAATGGCTCTCCTTAGAGTTGTGTGGTACACACCTGCACAGGTATATGTGGCAGCCCTAGTGAAAAGTACAATCAGAAAACACATCCAGGAAAACATGAAAATTGAACTGGGCTTTGAGATACTCAAAAAAATTCTACATGTGGAGAAAGAGTGCAGAGGCATTCCATACTGAGGGAAAAGTCTGTACAGAAGCCCAGAAAGGCAGCTAGTAGACCAGGTAGTTAAGAGCTATGTTGTGATAAGGAGGTAATGGATGACAGGTAGAGAAGTTACTTTGCCACTCAATAATGGAGGACATTGCCTGCCATACTAAGTGTGAGACTTTCTTGGTGAGCATTCAGGAACTATTGTTGCTTTTGAAGAAGGGAAATAATATGAGCTGACTCATGTTTTAGAAAGCTCACTCTGGCCATTGTGTGGAAGATGGACTAAAGAATAAAAGGCAGAGAGACCACTGCCATAATGCAGCTGAGAGATGATAAAGTCGTAATTACGATAATGAAAAAAAGGATAGAAAGAAGAAGACAAAAAGAACATTGTGACTTATTGGCTGCTCTAGGTGAAAGAGAGGAATAAAAAATTATTCCAAGGGTGACTTGGTAGACAATGGTACAATTAATTGCAAAAGGGGACAGGACTTTTAAAAAGGGAGCCAATGTGTTCAGTTTAGCAACAAATGTATTACATTTGAAGTACCAGCAGGATGTCTACATAAATACCTGGTGCAGAGCTCAGAAAACAGGTAAGATTAAGATTTCTGAAGTATTAGCTCATGGAGGGTGGCTTAATCCATACAGGCCAGGTGGGCAGCAGTTTAGGATGTTACTGGTTCTTAACAGGGTTAAGGCCAGGTAGACAATATAGGTTCTTCAGTGGTTCTATTTTTTTTTTTTTTTTTTTGAGATGGAGTATTGCTCTGTTGCCCAGGCTGGAGTGCAGTGGCACATTCTCAGCTCACTGCAACCTCCACCTCCCGGGTTTAAGAGATTCTCCTGCATCAGCCTCCAGAGTAGCTGGGATTACAGGCACATGCCACCATGCCTAACTAATTTTGTATTTTTACTAGAGATGGGGTTTCACCATGTTGGCCAGGCTGGTCTCGAACTCCTGACCTCAGGTGATCTGCCCTCCTCAGCCTCCCAAAGTGCTGGAATTACAGGTCTGAGCCACTGCACCTGGCCAGGTTCATCAATGATTCTTAACAGGATTGTATGTGTGTATAGGTAAAGAGGGTTGGTCTAGTTTACCTATTGTTGAGTAACAAACTACCCCAGAGTTTAATGACATAACATAACCATTTATTTTGTTTATGATTTTGTGGGTCAGGCATTTGGAAAGGGTATAGCTAGTTTTTTTCCACATGATAGTGGCTGGGCCTGAAGGATCCCCCTCCCAGATGAATTCTCCACTCACACATGGGATCTCATCCTTTGCAGCTGCTTCATATGGCTTGGCTTTCTCATACCATGGTTGTCTCAAGATAATCACACTTCTTACAAGAGTTAGGAGATGAAAGCTACCAGACCAATAAAGGGCTATGTCTAGAACTAGCACAGTCACTTCTATCACATTCTATTGGCCAAAGATGTCACAGGGCCCCACTATATTCAAGAGGTTGAGAAATAGACTTCATCTCTCTCTCTCTCTCTTTTTTTTCCCAGATTAAGCATCTGTTTTATTTAAACCTAGGTAAGTCAGGAACTTTAGGCAGCCTGTTTTGCAGGAGATTTAGTGTTGGAGTATCTTCCTACCTCACACTCCCAAGAACCTGCTCCTGCAGATGAAACCTCAGAACCCTTCCTTCTTGTCAAAAAGGGGTTGGTCTTCAGGCTTGAAGTATAGGTTGGGGCTGCCAAACTCATTGAGAATTGTCTGAGCCCTGTAGCTGACAGTGGGGTATTTGGCTTTGTACATGCTAGTGAAGATATCATCTGTAGACTCCAACTTCTTGGCTATGAGACCTGTGGTATGTCACAGGTAAGGTCTACATGATCCAAGGACATCTTGGCTACCCCTCTACTCTAGTGGAGTCCTTCCTGGTCAAGGCATTGTAAGGGGTTCTTTGTCTATAAAACCCCTTTCCAGAGGTGACATCAAGCCCCCCTCCCTTAACTGCCAAATAGATGGACTGATCCTCCTCCTGCCATAGTGAACCAGCCCCCCAGGCTAGCACCAGGATCAGGACTAGCACTGCCAGCTGCTGCAGCCACTGCCCTGGCACGGGGCCCACCACAGTAAGCACATGTGCAGAGCAAGGGCAGCCTGGCCAGCCTAGACTTTATCTCTCTCGATTCTCTTGATGTGGGAGTGGCACAGTCACACTGAAGAAGGGCATGTGGGATAGAAGATATTTTGGAGCCATATTTGAAAAATACTGTCTGCCACAGAAGTGTTCACCAAAGTCACTGAGGAGCTTTTGCAAATTATAGCAATTATGCTTCAAAGTTTTAAGGAAATTACAGAGGCTTCTGACACATATGCCTGACCAAGACCCACTAGAAAAAGTGGCTCAGGACTGAAATGTGTAAGGAGGGGAGCAGCTTTGAATACACAGCTCCTACTGTAGACCAGAGATGAAAGAAATGAACTGCCAAAGGAGAAGAGAACTTCAAGGAGGCTGAGGTCAGAAGCACTAACTGTGATGGAGACAGTGAGGATAAGGAGAACTAAGCAGAAGCTGATGAATTTGGCTTTAAAAACTCTCCAGGAATCTTTGAAATTTGTTTCGATGGGGTCGAAATCAGAATTTAGAAGCTTGCAAACTGAGTTTACAACCAAAATAAGTTTTTTTTCCACTAGAAGTGTGACTAGCCTCATTAAAATCTTATTTGTAAAGACTGAAATAGCAGTTCTATGACAACAATAGGACCCAGTCTGCAAACAAAGTATTGTAAAGGCAGCTGAGGTGTAAACTTTAAAGACAGCTAAGGTGTAAACTTCAAGCAAATGGAGATATTTTCCTCTTGCTACTTCCTTTTATCTTTGCAAATGCATTGCTTGGTATTAACTTTGATGTTTTTCTTTATTTAGGATATCAATTCAGAATCATGTAGTGTATCAGTTAGTTCTTGTTATATAACCAGTCACCCAACTGGTTGTATAACCAGTTGACCCCTCAATACCTTAAAATCTGGGGTCAGAAAATGATAGCCTGTGGTCCAGATGCCAGTTTTTGTGAATACAGTTTATTTGGACACCGCCATGTCTGTTCATTTACACATGATCTATGGCTATTTTTTGGCACTACAATAGCAGAGGAGAGTTACAACACAAGCCATGCTGCACGAACCTATATTATGTACTATAGGGTCCTTTAAAAGTAAAGGTTTGCTGAATTCTACTTAAAACAATGAGTATTTGTGACTACTCATGAGTCAGCTGGGCACTTTTTCTAGTCTCAGCTGTGCTCACTCAAGCCTCACTCATGATCATCTGTAAGCTCTGGCAATGTGGGGTAAGCTCTCTCATCTGTGGTGGCTGACTGGTTGTTGGCTAGTTTAGGATGGCTTTGACTGGAATCACTGGGATCTTCTCCATTACTTTTTATCTTCTAAGTGTAGCCTAGTGCTATGTCCTGAATGTGTCCTCCAACAATTCATATGTTGAAATTTAGTCACCAATGTGACAATATTAAGAGGTGGAGCCTTTAGGAGGTGATTAAGTCATAAAGGCACAGCCCTCATGAATGGGATTAATTACCTTATAAAAGAAGTGCAAGGGAGCTGTTTGCCCCTTTTCCCCTC
Source organism: Colobus angolensis palliatus (assembly GCF_000951035.1). Classification (NCBI taxonomy): domain Eukaryota; kingdom Metazoa; phylum Chordata; class Mammalia; order Primates; family Cercopithecidae; genus Colobus; species Colobus angolensis. The sequence goes on along the minus strand of NW_012110919.1, from coordinate 13,254,051 downwards.
CATGTTTCTATTTCACCATGTAGGGACACAGCATTCATCCCATTTGGGGGAAGCAGTGTTCAAGGCACCATCCTGGAAGCAGAGACTGGGCCATCACCAGGCACCAAACCAGCTGGCACCTTGGTCTTGGACTTCCCAACCCCCAGAACTGTGAGAAATAAATTTCTATTAATTATAACTTATCCAGTATCAGGCATTTTCCATAGCAGGAGGAATAGACTAAGGCACCTAGACTTGACCATGTAGTGGTAGTAAGTTTATAGCAAGCAGAAGCTCATAGGTCTCTTGGGGCCTATGCTCAGAAGTGGTGTACCATCATTTCCACCACATCTCACTGGCCAAAGCAAATCACAAGGCCATCCCAGGTTCAAGAAGTGGGAAAATAGTCTGCCTTGAGATGAAAGGAACTGCAAAGTCATATTGCAAAGGATGTGGATATGGAGAGACTCAAAGGATATGGGGATGGCCATCTTTGCATTTATCTGGAGTAGTGCATTCTGGAGTACAAAAAGTACACCAGACTGGGACTTGAGAGAACTGAGGTCAGATTCCGACATGGATGCAAACTCACTCTGTGACCTTATACACATCACTCATCATCTCTGAGCCTCAGACTCCTTAACTCTAAATTAATATTTTTGAATGCTATACTCTGTTCTTGTTTGCATTCAATAAATGTTTATTTTCTTGAAATATCTTTTAACAACTCTTGAAAATACTCTCTATTTTCTAATGTGGTATTACTTGGGGCCAACATAAAGGAAAACATCTGCTTTTTTTTCACTCCTTTGACAAGGATTCTAAATATTTGTAATTTACGTGAAAAAATTACAACAGTCGTACTGGATTTCTTTCAAATGTGAAGAAAGAGCAAAGCTTTTTCAAATGAGAATGATAGAAGCCACCTTCATGGGAAAATATTCTGAAGATGGTATTTGCTCAGAATGGCTCAAGTCTTTGCCTTCCTCAGGCAGTATTGGAAGAGTGGTAATACAAGAGAGATTTAGGTTAATGAACTCTCTAGAGCATTCTATAATAAGAGTTATAATGACTGGGTTTTGTCATATGCTTATCAATCCATTTCCAAATTAAACTAGAAAGATAGTGGTGTGAACCTGGTCCTTCCTAGACCTGCCATCAGGGTAATCTTCAAGCAGCATCCTCCCCACCCAGCCCCTGAAAAGGATCTCCAGCATCCACCTTCAGCAAGGCCAAGTCTTGAAACAGAGTTTGCATAGTTGGGCTGGTGTCATGAGGATCTTCATTCTTTGTATTCAGGTTCCCAGTGCTACTTTGGGATATTTATAAAGATGGGGAACCAGTGGGGTGCCATGACTCACACTTGTAATCTCAGCACTTTGGGAGGCCAAAGTGGGTGGATCACTTGAGCTCAGGAGTTTGAGATCAACCTGGGAAACATGGTGAAACATGTTTCTCTACAAAAAATACAAAAACAGCTGGGCATGGTGGCATGCACTTGCGGTCCCAGCTACTCGGGAGGCTGAAGTAGGAGATAAAAAAATCGCTCGAGCTGAGGCAGAGGTTGTAGTGAGCCGAGATCAAGCCACTGTACTCCAGCCTGGGTGACAAAGTGAGACCCTGTCTCAAATTTAAAAAAAAAAAAAAAAAAAATGGGAAACCAATTTACCTTCAATAATCAATTGAGTTATTAATCAGCCCTACTGTTTCCAAATCACTTCAGCCTTGTTCCTTCCTCCATCCCTTAGCTACTACTTCCTGCTCATTCTTGTTCATATTTTATCTTCCTCCCCTTTCTTTGTCTCTTTCTCTTATTCAAATCCTAATCAGACTTCAGAGCCCAGCTAAATTCTGCTTCTCCCTGGAAGCTTCCCTTAACAATTACAGGTCTCTCTGACATCTTCCATACAAGCATGGGTTACCCAATAGGGCGAATGAGTATGTGTTCAAGAAGTAACATTTATTCTGCATTATATGGGGAGAAAGCACACAAAAAGTGTATGTTTTTTAGTTTCTGGCCTTTAAAGCTCTTAATTTTGTTCTGATCTTTCATCTGAAATTATATTTTACTTGTGTTTTCCATACATACAAGCATGTAATTTTATATTGTCTTGTGTATGTGTATGGCCTAGTGGTTGAGAATATGTATTCTGAAGTTTGATTTGTGTGGTTGGAATCTTAATTCTGACACTTGACTAGTTCTGTGATTTTTGGCAAAGCATTTGTGGTAGATAGTCTCCAATTATGGCTGTCATCAACTCCTTCCCTCCTATACATTCACACCACTTTTCCACTGAAAGGTAAAATTTGTTTCCCCTTCTCTTAAGTCTTGGTGGGCCTGTGACTGCTTTGATCACTAGATAGTGGCAGAAGTGATATACTGAGATTTCTGAGCCCAAGTGTTAAGAGAACTAGAAGCTTACATGTCTTTTCTCTTGGAATGCCCCCTTTTGGAACACAGCTGCCATCCTATGAGAGGTACATGGAGAAGCATGGGTTTGTGCCCTTATGGACGGTCCCAGCTGTGCTCCCAGCTGAAAACCAGCATCAACTGCCAGCCATATAAGGGAGCCATCTTGCATGTTCCATTCCAGTTGAGCCTTCAGATAAATGCAGCCCCAGACAACACCAGGTAGGCCAGAAGAACCACCCAACCGAGCCCAGTCAACTCACAGAATCATGAGATATAAAATGGTGGTTGTTTCAAGCCACTACGTTCTGGGGATCCTTTGTTTTGCAGCATAGATAACTTCCATCTTAAACAGTATTTAAACTCACTAAGATTTGTAAAATTGGGTCAAAAATGGTACCTCTCTCATAGAATTGTTTTGAGGATAAATCAAGTTATATGTATGGTAAGTGCTTAGGGCTAGTGTCTTATTTATATAAGGGAGAAAATGAGTGGAGCTAACATTTATTGGACAGCTAGTAGGTTGGTGCAAAAATAATTGTAGTTTTTGCCATTTTTTAAATTTTTTTTTTTTTTTTTTAGAGACAGAATCTCACTCTGTAGCCCAGGCTAGAGTGTAGTGGTGCAATCTTGGCTCACCACAACCTCCACCTCCTGGGTTCAAGTGATTCTCCTGCTTCAGACTCCCAAGTAGCTGAGATTACAAGTACCCGCCACTGAGCCCAGCAAATTTTTGTATTTTTAGTAGAGACAAGGTTTCACCATGTTGGCCAGGCTGGTCTTGAACTCCTGACCTTATGTGATCCACCTGCCTTGGCCTCCCAAAGTGCTGGGATTACAGGCATGAGCCACTGCACCTGACCTGTCATTACTTTAAAATGACAAAAACCAGTTACCTTTGCACTAACCTAATACTACTGGTACTACTACTATGTGCCAGGTCCTATGCTACATTTTTACACACATGATCTCTCTTGCTCTTCACAAAAACCTTGTTAGGCACATATTTTTGTCCTCAGCATTGAGCTGAGATTCAGAGAGGTGAAGTGGTTTACCCAAGGTCTTACAGCCAGGAGGTAGTGCAAGTAGGCTTCAAATCCCTGGCTGTCTGACTGGAAAGCCCATTCCTTTTCTTCTACCTTTCCACACACTTTGGATAGAGGGCCTTCCTGAAATCTTCCAGAGTATAATAATTCTTTTCATTGAAACATTACATAATCAGTCAGATCCTATGCAACCCAACCAATATTCTGCTTCTGACACGAATACTAAGGAAAACTTAAAAACATTCCCCAAAGCATTTCACTTCCACTAAGAAAAGTATTTGCAAATCTAGTAACAAAGAATCTAGATAAATCTTTCATGGAACTAGTTACTTTCAGCTTATGCCACTTCTCTGGGAAGCAATTTCCAGGCATCTAAAGTGGTATTTCCTTTTATTTTCTCAAAATATTACCTTAAACCCTCCAGGAAAGGCTGCCCCCTCATGCGTGTATACATTGCTACTTAATTTATAAATGGGAAGTTAATTTACCTTTTCTCACAGAGATAGTTTGTTTGGTAAGGTCAACACGAAGCTGACAAGAAAACCTAAACTAGGTCCCCCATACCAGGCCTCCAACATCCTGGCTGCAAGCTCACCAGAGATCTGTGTCCAATAATAAAATCCTCCTCAAATCTGGGAGCACTCAGCTTATTCCTGCCTTCTCAATCTTTTAAGTGCCTCCTTCCCATGCTCCTTCTTTTCATTTCCCCAGTCTCTTGCAAAATCTTGTTCCAAAATGTCAGTCAACCATCAGCTAATGGGATCAGAAGTTGCCTCACAATCACAAAAACCTCCTGGTCCCAGCCAAGGGCCCCCCATCACATCCAGTGCCCCAAGATGAACTCCCAGCCTCCATGACGTAAGAAGACATTTCAGAGAAGCTTTATAAATAGAGAAACTCATTCGTTATTTTTTCGAAAGACCAAGGAAAGAAAATGTTATGAACAAGGAAATTGTTGGTGGGTCATTGGCTGGGACACTGACATTCGAACATTGAACAATTAATTTGAGGATAATATAAACAGGTTTCATTATACCGATTTTAGGAATATGATATGAATAGTCTGTTGTTTTGAATTCTAGAATGTCCCTCCCCCTACCACACACCGTCTCCCTTCCTACTGGACCCCTTACTATGAACTGGCACTTCTCACTACTCTCTCTCCTGCTGGTTGTTTTCTCCATCCATGTCTGCTGTTAGAGTACAAATGAACTCACTCTGTGACTGGTTTCATGTGGTTGCCTTGCCTACATTTATTCTGGTTTTCTATTGTGTTCCTGACACATTTTAAGAGTTCCACTATGTTGGAGCTTTTTTTTTTTTTTTTCCTACTCTCTTCAGAAAAAACAAATGACTTTTCAAAAGGAACATCTTTTAAAAAAATGTTTTTGTTTAAAGAAATAAGGTTCCTTTTAGTTCTTTGTGCTCTTTCACAATTACAGCCATGTAATCCATAAGGAATCCATTAATGTGTAAGAGGCTTTGAAGCTACCACGTGTGTGTGAGCGCGTGTGTGTATGTGTGTGCATGCGCACGCTCTGTTTTTTCTTTTTCTCTTTCAGAATATTGCTGCTGCCAACGACTGATTTTGGAATGTTTAGAGGAATATGCCAACTCAATAATCAAAATCATTTTGGTACTGGGAACCCAACCACAGTCTCTGTAGACCAGTGGAATTTATTGCTTGCTCCAGTTTATTAAGTAATAGTACCAACAGCATTTTGAATAAAGAAGAGTCTGATAAGATGTGATAGAATGTCAGGATAATTCATTTTGATCATAAAACAATGCTTATTTTGAATCTGAAATGTTAAAAGCACAGTCTGATGATCACGTTTTCCATCCCTTGACCTAGTATGGGAATATGATTCATAACTCTCTTCAGGAAAGAAGCTCAGTATAAACTGAAGGTTTTCTGCTACACACACATCCCTGTTTTTATTCCACAAATACATATCTAATACCTATTGGGAACCAAGCACCGTACTCGGCACTGGGACCACAGTGGTAAAAAGAATAAACACAATTCTTGCCACATGGCATTCACTGAGGGAAGCTATCTTGGCTGCATCAATTACTTAAGACATTTGAGATGCACACAAAACAGAGTAATGCTGAGGCTTGTGGACTCTGGAATCCAACATAACTGTGTTCTGTTCCAGGCTAGACCACTCCAAGCTATTTTATCTTGAACAATTTATGCAGCCTTGCTAAGCTTCAGATTCCTAAATTGCAGTACTTACTTCATAAGGTTATTTCTAGGATTAAGTGGAAAAATGCTTGTACAGCTTTTAGCACAGTGCCTCGTTACACAGTAATAGCAGTAGCACTAGTAATCGTAGTAGTAGTAGATGGGCCATATCTGGGGTCCCTAAGCCCCAGGTTACAGACTAGTACCGGTCCGTGGCCTGTTAGGAACTGTGCCACATTGCAGAAGGTGAGTGGCAGGCGAGTGACAGAAGCTTCATCTGTGTTTATAGCCACTCTCTATCACTCCCATTACTGCCTGAGCTCTGCCTCCTGTCAGATCAGCAGCAGGATTACATTCTCATAGGACCACGAACCCTATTGTGAACTGTACGTGTGAGGGATCTAGGTGGTGAGCTCCTTATGAGAATCTAATGCTTGATGATCTGTCACTGTCTCCCATCAGCCCCAGAAGGGACCATCTAGTTGTAGGAAAACAACCTCAGGGCTCCCACTGATTCTACATTATGGTGAGCTGTATAATTATTTCATTATATATTGCAATGTAATAATAATGGAAATAAAGTGCACAATAAATGTAAGGTGGTTGAATCAGCCTGAAATCACCCCTCTCCCAACACTGGTCCATGGAAAAACTGTCTTCCATGAAACTGGTCCCTGGGCGCCAAAATGGTTGGGGACCACTGGGCCATATGAACCTTCAGTAGAACAGGCTGTTTCCTTATCCTTGGTATTTCAAATTCATAGGTCCACCTGTCATCCGGAGGTCACAGATCCATCCTACCCTGGGATTCTGTTCCATTTGAGGGAGAGAAAAAAAAGGCTTGCCCAATGCTCCGAAACACATTTTCTGCCTTCTCTTGCAGTGCCTCCTCTTGCCCATGGAAGGACATGCAGCAGGAGCATCCTCTGCTGCCCAGTACAGTTTAGTGGCTGGCTGCTCCACGGCTAGCATCCTTCACGCTACCTGAGACCTGATGTCTCTGGCTCCAAAGGACGCAGCTCTGCTCATTCCCCCGTGAGACCTGTCATGAGTTGCTGTGGCTGTGGAAGCCTGCCATCCTGGGATGGAGACTTTTCTCACCGCCCTGTCCCTTTAATTTCAGCAGACGCATCATCCCGCTTCATGTGGATCCCCAGAGCAGCAGATCTGGAACCTCTTGTGATGCTGAGGCCTTCACGGACCACAAGAAACCCGTCTTATTGATGAATCCTGAACTTTTTTTCCCCCTTGTAACAGTCCTGGTTTCACACATTTACCTCCGAAAGAGCACTCAACAGCTGCCACGTGGTGGCCCTGAGGTTTGGGTTGAAACAACATGACCACCATACCCACCCAGACCCCTCCCAAGAATGGTCTCAAGGTTCTCTTTGGCACAGTGGGGTACGATCGGCTACTCTGCCCAAACTGTGTGCTCTCCTTGGGCTACTTTGCCCAAACTGTGATTTGGGGCATATAGCTATGCCTTGTCTTGTTTCTCTGTACCCAGGTCTCTCCAGTGGCTACCTCTTCTACTCAGCAGGACAGAGAAGCTCTCTTGGTTTTTATTCTAAGGATCCCGGTGCAACAAACAAACAAACAAACTAAAAACCTCATGGTAGCTAATCTGCCCCTTTCCTTCTCTATGAAATGGGCAGGAGAAAATCCCCCTCGACCCTACCTAGTCTGTCCATTCCTAAGGGACCTTACTATAGCCAGCTTGTAAAAGGAGAGCAAATTTAAATGAAATAAATATGAATTTCCTCCTAACAATAATAGTTCTATTTATACAACACTTACTGAGTGCCCAGTTACCTACTAAGTGCTAGAGGACAGATAAATCCCAGCAGCCTTCTTGGTAGTGTAGCAAGAAGATGGCTGAGCAGGTCTGTGTTAGTTCAAGGGAACAACAGGCTGATGCCAGAGGCTAAACTCTAGAAACTGTGTCTTCTAACAAGGCCGCTTCCTCAACCAAGAAGTTCCCAATATCTGCAGTGTGCTAGATGTCATTGGCATCATTTCCATAAATACATAGAGCAGTAAGGGGCAGGGTCCTTTCCCAGGAGCCACTGCCGGGAAGCCAGCATCCAGCTCTGGCTGACCAAGCACACAGCTTTCTGTCGATGATTACAGCCAGGGTACTATGCATTCTGCTGCCACTCCACATCGAAGCATCCCCAGTAAACCGTGTTTCACTCTCTGCTACGTGTCACTTGTCAGTTGTGTATCTGTGCCACCTTGGCATGACAACACGAGACCCCAGCAGATTAGCCTTGCAAGTGTGAACTCAAGGTCCTCATGCATAAAGAATTCATAGTCTTGTGGAAAAGAAATCAAAGACAATAATAGATGCAAATACATTTATAAACATTTCTTATTTTAAAAAATGATTTTAACAGGCTGTTACTTCCACCCTCGCTCCATGCAACAAATGTACTATGTGAAGTGATTGTAATCTTAACTAAGATGCATATTTCTGCCTGCTTAGCAAAGTCCTGTAGGACCACTCCTTTGAGAAACATAAAGAGACCAGAACTGGTTCCTGGACCCTCATTTTCACTTTCCAGGTATTAAAACAAACAAAAACTCTGCTACAGAAAACTTTATTCTACCAAGAAATTCCACTAGGAAGAAACTCCAGAGGAGGATGCTATGGTCTTAATGTTTATGTCCCCCCAAATTCATATATTGAAATCCTAACCCCCAAGGTGATGGTGGTGGGGCCTTTGAGAGGCGATGAAGTCATGGGGATGGGATTAGTGCCCTCGTAAAAGAGACCTGAAAGAGTTCCCTTGTCCTTTCCAACATGTGAGTTATAGCAGAAGGCACCGCTTGTGAATCAGGAAGTAGGCTGTCACTAGACATTGAATATGCCAGACCTTGATCTTGAACTTCCCAGCCTCTAGAACTGTGGGAAATAAGTTTCTGCTGTTTCTAAGCCACCCAACTTACGGTATACTATCATTAAAGCTTGAATGGACTAAGACAGAGGGGATCTTCACTAAAAGGGAACTAATTTTGGTGGAGAATGGACCACTAACTCAAGTATACTAACTCTTTTTTTTTTTTTTTTTTTGAGACAGAGTTTCGCTCTATCGCCCAGGCTGGAGTGCTGTGGCGCTATCTTGGCTCACTGCAACCTCTGCCTCCTGGATTCAAGCGATTCTCCTGCCTCAGCCTCCCAAGTAGCTAGGATTACAGGCACATGCCACCATGCCCGGCTAATTTTTGTATTTTTAGTAGAGACGGGGTTTTGCCATATTGGCCAGGCTGGTCTCAAACTCCCGACCTCAGGTGATCTGCCTGCCTCGGCCTCCCAAAGTGCTGGGATTACAGGTGTGAGCCACTGCACATGACCTTAACTCTTTACTTACATTGATTCATTTAAGAAATTTAACAGAAAATACTGTTTTTGCTACACCCACAGATATGTTTCCACATGAGCAGACACTCCAGTGGGGACGAAAACATGGTAGTTGGCCCTTTGAAATGAGATGGCAAACCTAGGAAAATACTCAGGCCTGGGCTACTGTGTTCAGGTTATGCCTTATATAAGAGAGAGGGACTGAGGGGAAGAAAGAGACTGAAACTGACTCCTCTCTTAGCTTGTGTGGCTGAAGCATCGAGTGGAAGGGGTACCATGCTTTTATTTCACACAAAGACACTACCACCCACCAAACCTAGAGAAGCCCTTTTTTTGAAATTCATCTGCCCAGAGGCTTTCCTTTTTATAATTGGTGTTATTTGTATGTGCTAACAGGTGCTCCAACTTCCTTCAAAGCTTTCTGAACTTGATGGTTCTGAGGGCAAGTGGGGGATCCAACTATTAATTTGAAGCATCCACCCTTCACATGAAAATGGCATCTTCTTCAAGGCCTCAGACTTACTTTGGACTCTGGTCTTCTACCAGGGAGTAACCAGGGAGCTTTCAAAAATGATGGGCTCTGTTCATTTAGGAATTTTTTAAAAAATTAGTATTAAACTTTTTATTGTCAGATCACTGTAAATTCATACGCAGTTGTATGAAGTAATACAGAGAGATCCCATGCATACTTTACCCAAGGTTTATTTTTTAAATTTTATTTATTTATTTATTTATTTTTTGAGATGGAGTCTTGCTCTGTTGCCCAGGCGGGAGTGCAGTGGCACGACCTCGACTCACAGCAAGCTCCGCCTCCCGGGTTCAAGTGATTCTCCTGCCTCAGCCTCCTGAGTAGCTGGGACTACAGGTGCATGCCACCACGCTCAGCTAATTTTTCGTATTTTTAGTAGAGACAGGGTTTCACCATATTAGCCAGGATGGTCTTGATCTCCTCAGCTCATGATCCACCCGCCTCGGCCTCCCAAAGTGCTAAGATTACAGGCGCAACCCACCGTGCCTGGCCCAAGGTTTATTTTTGCAAACCAACATTTGTTGAGCATTTTTCTGTATCAGGCATTAGGAAAACAAAGATGCTTTAGATGAAACTCTGGCCCCTTAGGACCTTCTGTTCTCATGATGAAGACAGACACAGAAGGTCTTTTTGATGAAGTTCATCATGCAAAGTGCCCAGAGTGAAGTGAACATTCAGAGAAAGAGTCCTGGGCAGTGTCTTAGGGGATGAGCAGAAGTTTTCCAAGAGCAGTGGATGTTGGAAGGGCAGTCTGGGCGGAGAAAACAGCATGGACCAAGGCTCAGAAGCAGGAAGTAACATGGAGTGTGCTGGGGGCCATTCAAGAAATTCAGCATGAATTAGAGCAAAACATTCAAGGATCAGAGCTCAGAGGCATCCTGAGAACAACAAAGGAATGTTATGTGATCCTGACTCCCATGTTCTATGCCGGGGAAATGATAAGCAGATGAGAATTATGCTCCCAAATATGACTAGCGAATGACTCTCAGAGAAGCAGGAGAGAAGCTTGTTCAGATCTGAAGAGCCTATAGAACCCTCACTTGCAACCACTGGGATAATAGGGCCCAACTTCCTTCTGTGACCTTCACCCAAAGCCAAGGACAGGAAGTCTAGCTCACATCCTTCCAGCAAAACAGAAAATTCTTCTCCTGTAGAAGGGCAGCAATTGGAACAAAACAGAGTGCCCCCTCTACCAATCTGGGCTGCTAAGCCCAGCTGTCCTTGGCTCTCATGTGGTGTGGAAGGTGTCCTAAAGTCCTTCAAGGGCCCAGTGAAAGATAAAGAAGGTAGATGGTGTGCTGGCAAGCTCAGCAGAGGGTTATCAAAGTGGGAGCTTGTGGGCAGACCACCTGGGCAGGTGATCGAATGGGAATCCCCACAACTTGAAAGAAATATACAACCTCAGAGAGCTGAGATGAGGCAAGTTAACCAGGAGGCTCCCAAACCCTGGCTGAGCTGAGAGACAGCAGACAGAGAGTATGATTGTAGCCACAGATATTTGTAGAAGGTGCCGGCAGAGTGAGGAGTGACAGGGTAGACAGGGAAATCATTTCCTCAAAACGGGTGAAGATCTGGCATGAGACCAGCACAAAGATTGGCATTCCACCCACCCATCACCACAGCCACACAATCAGCAAACCCTAACAAGCCACTTGGGGCAGAAGACAGAGGGGACACCGAAATACTTAAATCTAAGTTTCCTTGTTACTCAGCAGGATGGAGCTTATAGGAGGATGAGGTAATCTATAGAAAAATAAGAAGCTTCATTTTCTTTGAATAAATGAGCATTTTGTGTATAAATGATCAACCTTCCATATATTTTAAGAAATCACTGGTGAGGTTTTGAAAGAAACAAGCCTACTTTAATTCAGAATAAGGGTTCTATGCTGGTTAATGACTTCTGAATGATGCCATACTCCCTGCCAGTGTTAAAATATTCTCTATTTTCTGATGGACAGGGATGAGTAATACTCTTTTTTTTTTTTTTCTCGAGACAGAGTCTCACTTTGTCACCCAGGCTGGAGTGCAGTGGCACAATCTTAGCTCAGTGCAACTGCTGCCTCCTGGGTTCAAGCAATTCTCCTGTCTCAGCCTCTTGAGTAGCTGGGATTACAGGAATGCGCCACAATGTCTGGCTAATTTTTGTATTTTTAGTAGAGATGGGTTTTAACATGTTGGCCAGGCTGGTCTCGAACTCCTGACCTCAAGTGATCTACCCGCCTCGGCCTTCCAAACTGCTGGGATTACAGGAGTGAGCCACTGCGCTCGGCCAAGTAATACTCTTATAGGGACGGGCTAGGGAGAAATTGAAAAAATATATATAATTTACCCATGATAATACAAACTTATTATCAAAAATTTGGAAAATACGGAGAAGAAAAAAATAATAATTATCTGTAACCTACTGTTAACATCTTGATATATTTCCTTTCAGTATATATGAGTGTATGTGTTTGCAAATACAAATGCAAATTTGGGATTATATAACATATACAAGTATGTATCTGTTTCATAGGCTGCTTGTTTATATGGAGTTTTATTATTGAATTCTTTCCCACATAATTATTTTCTAAAAATATCATTTTAGTCCCTGCATAATTTTTGTGCTACTGTAGACAAAGTAGGTTTCGTAGCAATAACAAAAAATTCTCAATGTGGCTATGTGACTTCATACAGCAAAGGTTTGTTTCTGATTCAAGCCACGTGTCCAGTGCAGGACAGCATTTTGATCACTTTGAAACACAGCCCAAATGAGCAGCTGCTATTTCAAATGTATCTGATCATCGAGCAAGAGGAAAGGAGAATATAGAAAAGTGTACATATTTTATTAGCCAAAGCAAGTTACTTGATGTGAAATAAATATATATATGTAATTTTATTTTATTTTTTTTTTATTTTTATTTTTTTTGAGACAGAGTCTTTCTCTGTCGCCCAGGCTAGAGTGCAGTGGTGCAATCTTGGCTCACTGCAACCTCCACTTCCCGGGTTCAAATGATTCTCATACCTCAGTCTCCCAAGTAGCTGGGATTACAGGCATGCACCACACACCCGGCTAATTTTTGTATTTTTGGTAGAGACAGGGTTTCACCATGTTGGCCAGGCTGGTCTCGAACTCCTGGCCTCAAGTGATCTGCCTGCCTTGGTCTCCCAAAGTGTTGGAATTACAGGCATCAGCCCAGTCAATATGTGTGTGTGTGTGTGTGTGTGTGTGTACACACGCTACAATATTTTGTGGATCCTCCAATCAAGAGGTTGAGTCTATTTCTCCACCTGTTGACTCTGGGCTTGGCCATGTGACTTACTTTGGCTAATGGGACATGAGCAAATGTAACATGAGCAGAAGCTTGACACATGCTTGTGCCTTGGAGCTTTTCTCTCTTCATGCTTTTAGAATAGCCTAAGATTGACCTAGAGGATGAAAGACCACATGGAGAGAGAGGCTGAGCCATCCTGGCTGCCCCATACATGCCACCAGCTCCAGCTGAGCCAGCTCAGACCTAAAGATTCATCCAGCCAATCCATGGATTTTGACAGCGTCTTAAGCTACTGAATTTTGGGGTGTTTTCTTATGTGGCAAGAGCTGGCTTATATACATGTTTATTTTTAACTTAATCTGGGAGGGAGCCATATGAGTTTTGAAGGACCTTAATGTCTACCTCAATATTAAATTTTATGGATGTGCCATCATTTATTTAACCATTTTTCATTATTCAAATCACACTTTTAACATCACATTTATTAGAACTATAAATAACGCTCCCATGAACAACTTTGTTTATACATTTTTATCCAAGTTTCTGATTATTTCATAATAATAACAACTTCCACAAATAATAGACTGGTGGTAAAAGAACTACTAGGTCGAAATTTAAGGCTGTTATTATTTATCAAATTATGTGCCAGAAGGATATATCTTTGCCAAAAGATATATAATTTGTGCCAAATTTATATATCTAATGAAAGTGTGTAAGCATGACCATTTCTCCATACCCTCACTTACCATCGTTGGCTGTGAGTTTTTAAAAATATCTTTGTTGCCCCTGAGACTGAAATATTTTATATATATATATATTTGTTAATCTTTTGTTTTTTTTTTTGAGATGAAGTCTCACTCTGTTGCTGGGGCTGGAGTGCAGTGGCATGATCTTGACTCACTGCAACCTCCATCTAATTTTTTTATTTTTAGTAGAGACAGGATTTCACCATGTTGGCCAGGCTGATCTTGAACTCCTGACCTTAAATGATCGGCCTGCCTCGGCCTCCCAAAGTGCTGGGATTACAGGCGTGAGCCACCACACTCAGTCTATATATGTTAATCTGATGGAGAAAATTTTCTGATTTAAATATTAATATCTTTGCAAATTGAGATTGATTTTTTATATATTGTTAACAGTTAAGAATTTTTACACAACACTCATAGAGTGTATGATGAGTATTTCTTTATTTTGCTATACCGAATTAAATCCAGCTTGAGTGTCCCACAGGACAAAATTGGCAGGAAGCTCAATATCAGATCTCTTTCCCAGTTTCCTTTCTCTCTCTTAGACGGTGGGGATCCTGGACCCCGCATGGCTATGTGAAAGCACGGAGCTCTGTTCTGTTGCCTCATCCCTCCAAGGGAGGCATAGGGAAAACTTTATAAAGGGGAAACTTCACCTGGGTTCCCACAGCATTGAAGGCAGTGTCTGGTTCTCACACTTCCACATGCCTTATATCTACCTCAAAGACAATGGAGTGGGTACAGGGCCCCTTCCTGCTCAAATCTTTAACTACCTGTTGCTTAGCCATTGTCACCTTCTCTCAGCATCACAGTAAGAAACCTGCAGTTCCCATTACTTGGAAGAGTTTTATAATTTGAAACACTTAAGTGTGGCATGCTAGGCTTGTTGCTGGTTGTAAAATTAAACAAATAGGCTGGGTCTGGTGGCTCACGCCTGTAATCCCAGCACTTTGGGAGGTCAAGGCGGGAGGATCACCTGAGGTCAGGAGTTCGAGACCAGCCTGGCCAACGTGGTGAAACCCCATATCTACTAAAAATACAACAACAACAAAAAATAGCCAGGCATGGTGGTGGGTACCTGTAATCCTGGTTACTCGGGAGGCTGAGAGGCAAGAGAGTCACTTGAACTCAGAAGGTGGAGGTTGCAGTGAGCCGAGATCACACCATTGTACTCCAACCTGGGCAACAAGAGTGAAACTCTGTCTCAAAAAATAAATAAATAAATAAATAAATAAATAAGTATGGCATGCAGGGTGTGGGGAGGTAAAGGGAAATGAATGGCTGGGGTCACAGAGGTTACATGTATTCCAAAATGCTTTTCCCGGTGGAATAAGCAGGTATTTCAGAAGACAAAAGTTTTAACTGTCGGAAGTGTGATATAAATGTCACAGGTCTAAGAAATCAGATATTGAAGTATTGACTATGAGCCTATTTCCTTTGTAACCAAGAAAATAAGTCACATCATGTTTACTGAGCTAGACTATAAATACAAAGTCAGATTGAACAGCACTTCACGGACACACTTACTACCAAGGCCTTCTGTATTCACGTCTCCCACAGCCACTAACTTTTCATACCCTGCTCTTTGAAAAAGCTTCACTTCCAAAAAGTGTCACAGGATGTACCTTCTGCTGGCCAATGAATTGACTACTGGTCTCATCACTTGGGGTGACGGGACAGATGCAAAAACCCAGTCATATTTGCTTGCATCCAAGGAACATAAAGTCCTGCTTTTAACTCTTCTTTCAAGGAAAGTAGCTGACTGAAAAAGCCAAGTCCTCATGAAACCCACTGCCAACTATCCGAACCTGCCCCTGTGTTAGATAGTGCAGGGGCCAGTCTGTGTTCAAGACAGAGGAAGAACTAGCCAGAAACCACCTGAAGGCTACTAATACCAAACACGTTATGAGACAACACATGCCAGTGCAATCTGTGTGTATTATGTCTTCCCTAAAGGTATGTCAACAAAGGAAGGAAACAGAAACTATTCCCCATGGGGGCAACCTCCCCTCCACCGCAGGTGCAAGAGCCGGGGCAGTGGATGCAAAAGAGGGCCAAGGAATGAGGGCCCCTAAGAAAGTAGATCAGATAAGGGCTCAGCTCTTGTACTTTGAATTTGTTGATGGATAAGAGAGGGGTTTTTAGAGCTGTTTCACTCTTCTGGGTCTATGCGAGGTCCCTTGGATGTAGTTACGCCACCACAAACTCTCACATCTCCTTAAAGTTCAGTTCAGCCCTGAAGTAATAATGCCTCTTTGGAAAGAACAGAAGAGCCCAGAAGCCTCTGGGTTCCAAAGGGCACAGTTTAAACTGACAGCCTGCTTGTCAGCCTCAGAGATGATAAAACTTCTCAGACTGGGAGAGAAATCCACTGTCAAGAATGTCTGCTGAGGAGAGCTCGCTCTGATTGCCCCCATTGCCGTAAACAAAAACAGATGTGTGCTCACGAGGAAAGTAAATATTCAACGTCAATATATGCTCCTCTCCGCCAGTCTAGTTTGGCACCTCAATGCGAGCAAATAGTCTGTGAAGCAGAGTGGAACTTTTCTATAACGTGGGCGGTGTCAAGTGACAGGGCTCACATCTGTGTATTAGGTTACTTGTTATATGAAAAAATCTATAGAATAGCCTTTCTGTTTCCCAGGGAATGATTTGAGTTATGGTAAATCTATTGCAATGGAATAAATAGTTGCTCCATATAAAAGGAACAAAAGAGCATCATATTGAAGAGCATGAGTTTGAATCCTGGTTCTACCACTCACTGTTTGTGTAACCTTGGGCAAGTCATTTAACCCCAGTGTTTAACATCTGTACAACGAGTTTTAACAGTACTTATCTCTCATCTTGTGGATGGTAAACATAATAAAATGTGAGCTCCTTCTAGGATTTTTCCATGGCACTAGAAGAAGTAGGATCTAAAAGTCTGAATGTCTCAACTTGTCTGTATTCATCCTTTCAACAAATATGTATTGGGTATCTACAGTGTGCCAGGTACAGAGACATAGCAGTGACGATGACAGGCATAACTCAAAGGGACAGGATAGAAAAGGGATGAAACACATGCCTGTTGTTTACTGTGGACACTTCCTGGATGCAGCCAGGTAGCATTTCTGCTTACATCCCACTGATCATAGCAGCAAGACGGCTGGGCTAGTCATTATTCTAGATGGCTTTGTGACTGGTTATAAATTAGAGCATTTTGGTCAGGCATGGTGGCTCACGCTCGTAATCTCAGCACTTTGGGAGGCTGAGGCAGGCAGATCATGAGGTCAGGAGTTCGAGACCAGCCTGGCCAACATGGTGAAACTCTGTGTCTACTAAAAATATAAAAATTAGCTGGGCATGGTGGTGGGCGCCAGTAATCCCAGTTACTTGGGAGGCTGAGGCAGGCAAATTGTTTGAACCCAGGAGGCGGAGGTTGAAGTGAGCCGAGATTATGCCATTGCACTCCAGCCTGGGCGACAGTGCAACACTACGTCTCAAAACAAAACAAAAATTAGAGCATTTTATTCATCACAGAGTCTACAGCCTTGTGATTTATCTGCCCCCTAAGATGTGGCCCTCCTGTATCACTTGCCACCCTGAAATTGGTGTTTCCCAAAGTTAGTTAAACATAAGAGTCCCCTGGCACCCCTGTGAAAAGACAGATTCTAAGACCACACCTCATCCTACTGAAAATCACAAGGGATTCTGACTCCTTTTCTCCTCACTGGCAAAACAGGGAGCAGACGAAGCCCTATCACAATTTTGTATGTTTCAAGGGAAATAGCATATGCAAAAGAGCTTTGGAAACCATGAAGTTACTCTCTTGGCTAGTATCCAGGCTCACTCTGGAGGTTCAGAGGCAAAAGCCACTCTGAGGCTATGGCCCATCACAGTGTCCTCCTTCCCACACCACCTTCCCTTTCTGGGCTTTCTGGAGACACTGATCAGATGCCACCCACCTCCATTTGAACCCAATGAAATGATGGTCCCAGGCTGGAACCTGCCTAAAGTTCGTCACCAAGGTGGACACCTGAGTTGTGTTCTAGGAGTGCTGATTACAAAGCTTCAGGGGGTCAGTCAGTGGCCAAAACTGGTGGTTTTCAAGGGATGGCCCTGCCTTCCCTTGGTACCTGCTGGAATGGAAAATGAACCCAAAGATTAGAAGAGGGGAAATGTAGGGTCTTGGTAAGTTCTCATCACCCAGGCCCTGCCCCCTTCTCCAGCTCCATCTGCCCCTACCCCTCCATATACCCAACTAGCCACTGATTACTCCTCTCCTTCTTTCAGTAATAAAATCCTCTAATTTATAACCAGTCACAAAGCCACCTAGAATAACAACTACCCCCAGCCCTCTTGCTAATATGATCAGTGGGATGTAAGCAGAAATGTCACATGGCTGCATCCAGAAACAGTCCATAGTAAACAACTGGCATGTGTTTCGTCCCTTTTCTCTCCTGTCCCTTCTTTTATCCTGCTGCTTGGAATACTGATGGAATGGCTGAAGTTCTAGCATCTATTTTGGATGTTGGGGATAAAACTACACATTAGGAGTACTAGAATAGAGAAGGAGCCTGGAGCCCTGAGCACTGTGTGGAGTCGAGCTTCTGGTCTAGTTTTGGACTATCTAGTTTGGACTAACCTCTGGACTTTTACCGAAGAGAAATAAACTTCCATTTAATTTAAACCATTGTTGTTTCGGGTTCTGTTACTCACAGCCAAAATGAATACTAACTAATAGAGTGCTCAGGAGCATGTATTCTGGAAATTAGATTGGCTAGGTTCAGTCACTTATTACCTGGCAGCCTTAGGTAATTTGCTTCCCTTCTTTGCCTCAGTTGTAAAATCAAAATGCTCCAGCCTGGCCAACATGGTGAAACTCCATCTCTACCAAAAAACACAAAAATTAGGCAGGCATGGTGGCACACACCTATAGTCCTAGCTACTTGGGAGGCTGAGGTGAACAGCTTGAACCTGGGAGACAGAGGTTGCAATGAGCCAAGATTGCACCACTGAACGCCAGCCTGGGCAACAGAGTGAGACCCCTGTCTCACACACACACACACAAAAAAAAAATGAAAATGCTAAAGACAGCATCTACTTCTTGGAATTGCTAAGAATGAGATAAAACATGTAAAGCTTAAAACATGGAAAGCCCAGCACATACTAAACACTCACTGAACATGAGCTATTATTAAAATAAGCTATTAAATACATAAGGAGTAAAGATATGCCCCTAAGGGAGCAAGATTGAAGGTTATTCTCTATCATGCTGTATGCATGCATATTTGCAAAGGGCTAGATTTTTCTGTCAGTAAAGAAACACCAGAAGGTGGGCTGGGCAGTGTGGCTTACACCTGTAATCTTAACAATCTGGGAGGCTGAGGCAGGTGGATCACTTGAGGCCAGGAGTTCAAGACTAGCCTGGCCAACATGGTGAAACCCCATCTCTACTAAAAATACAAAACAATTAGCTGACCATGCTGGCACATTCCTGTCATCCAAGCTACTTGGGTGGCTGAAGCATGAGAATCATTTGAACCTGGGAGGCGGAGGCTGCAGTGAGCTGAGATCACACCACTGCACTCCAAGCTGGGTGACAAAGCAAGACTCTGTCTCAAACAAAAAAGAGTCATAGAATATAGAAGGTGCCCAAATTCCCAGTGGAAGAATTTTGTTTTCTCAACCCTGACACAGCTCAGATATAAATAAGCCCTCCCTTTATTTGATCACATAAAATGGTAGTCCTAGAATGTACTTTGAAAAAGAAGGTCCAATCTAGGCTTAGCTAGGAAATGGAGATAGAAGGAAAGCCTTAATCCCTCTTGATGGCATTTGGATAACAGGACCTGAGCCTGAGTGATATTCATGTTCACCCAGAAAGGGGTGCAAGGAGTGGAGCATCTGGATTGGGGCGAGGCTTCATGACAGTGCATGTGTTCTGAATTGGCAATTCTTTTAACAGAAGCAGTTTGGAACCAAGACTGGGAAGCTGCTGCTAACTGGAATGTTCTAGCCATGTTGCATGTTCCCTGAGGGCAGGGCTGGTGGCTCTAAGTGCATTGGGGGGATTTAAGTTAGATGCCAGGAGGAACTTGTTCACTAAAATGGTTGTGAAAGGCAGACACAATTGTGGTTGTAGAGTTTCTATCTGTAAGAAACTAATCTGAAGACAGTATGGGGGCAAGTATCTTTCACAGATAGAGGATATGAACTGAGCATCCTCCAGTAAGAAACAGGAAGTAAGAATAAAGAAAGCAATAGCATAATACTTCTGAGCAGTTGTTTCTTCAGTCCAAATAGACCTAAGTTCAAATCCTAGCTTACCAGTTCCAATTAACCACTCTGACCCTCAGTTTCCTCCTCTAACAGGAGATCACAGTACACACGCCTCTGAGAGTGACTGTGAGGTTGAGACAAAATATATCAAATAATATGGGAGGTGTTCAATAAATATTCATTTTATTCTTGTCTTACAAATCTTTTCCTATTCTGCAACTCTATGATTCAGCACTTCCTGGAATTCTAAGGCACTAGAAACTTTCCAAAGAGTTTAAACTGCTTAATTGCTAGCTTCCAAGCTCTTCCCAGCATTTCTTTGAGAGGTGAATGGTAGAAATGGATCACAAATCAGACAGACAAATTGCCCTTTGTTTGGTGGCCTAGCAATATCCCCTCACATGCTATTTTCTCCACTGTTCTCACTGGGACAAGAATGGGATTGTCAAAAACAAGTCGCGCGCTGCAATGTATAGAATTAGGACAGAATGTGGCTATTGCTCTTGCAGAGATAAGCACAGGAAGTCTCTTAAGGGCTTGAAACTGGAGTCCAGCACAGGGCGGTGGGAAGGCCATTGCTTTGGGGAACAATTGTCTAGAAGCTGCAAGACTGGCCGGGCTGGAATCTCTCTGCATGACTCCCTGGTTCCCTTGTGTACACAATGAAAGGGCGAAATTCGTTGAATGCAGAAGACTCTCCAAACTCAGAGTTTCTCTGAGCTGGTGATTTCTATGGGTGGAGAGTGATTCCTCTGTCCTTTGCTGGTTTCTATGGGCTATATTCCTGGATCTTGTTTTCTCTTTCTCTTGAGGAAAACATTTTAAAAGTTTGTGTAAAGTCTTCTCTCCTACATGGGAGGCTCTGTGTAGGGGCTGTATTGAGGGGTAATAACAAGGGAAGATGTAGAGAAAAAAATAACCCACCTGAGCATTTGCTGCTCACAATTACCTTAAGTCTCTTGTGTTTGGCTCTATAAGTCTGTTGTGTTTGGCTTGAATAGGGAGGCCTGTCTGTCTTGTTCTACTTCACAGGAGAACAAAAAAGACATGATAAGTGAGAAAAAGCTATGCGGTGTATCCACATATGTGGGAGGCTCTGTGTAGGGGCAGTATTGGCGGGTAATAACCTCCTCTCCCCTTCCCTCCTCTCCTCTCCTCTCTCAATTGCCTCCAATCCTTTTATAGCCTGCCACATCATTAAAAAGAGTCTTATTGTATAAGTCTTGAGCCAAAAGTCTAGAGAAAAAATTTAAATTACAAAGAACTTATGTCCTAAAGAAGTTTGTTCTTTTCCTCACATGTACAATTTATTCCCCCTTTAGAATAAGAAAGGTGGTGAAGGAAAGAACTATACATTTCTCAACTCATAGGCTCTATGTTTCTTCAATCAGAACTTCCACAGTAGGATGTAGTTGCCCCACGGTGGAAACAAACCACTGACAAGCAGTTGTTGAAAAGAGTTGCCTTCTGTGATTTTCTATCTATAAAGGGAATGAGCAAAAGAAAGATGTTACCTATCCTGATTCTATCTCATTGTATTCCTCCAACAGAAAGCCAGAGAGAAACCCAAAAGGGAAAGGAGTTTGCTCTCAGTAGCTTTCCATTCAGCTGGAAAAGGAATTGCTGAAATCCCTCCCTCCGTTTGCTGCAACTTTGGTTTGCCCTTTCTTGCTGAGTTTGTGGAGAGGTGGCCGTTACTACAGTCCCCTAGTGCCCCCTGTCGTTCATATGGTGAAAATAACCAGGCAGCATGAACTGCTCAACTTTTGGTTCCTTATCTTAAAACCCTTTAAACTTTTTGGATACATCTCAAAAATTCAAAATTGTGTTTCCACCTTTAATTCACTGAGGGGTAGTCTATAGTCAACTTATATTATTATTTCATAAACTTACAGAATGTGAGGGAGGGTCCTTAGAATATATTCAGCCAACTGTGTGTTTTGCTCTGTTCTGTTTTCTTTTGTTTTACCAAGTATGGGATTAGTTATGAGAGATATTTGCTGTTATTATGTGAAGCCAAAGAGGGTTAGGAAATGCTGGGTTAAATAAGAATTAAGTAACATTAAATAAGGAGCTTCTTTCCTGCTGGCCTTCTCAGAGCATTTAATATGGATTGTGTCTCTCCCAAGGGAACTGCAATTTCCCAATCGTGCTTGACAACAGAACCACTTTTTATATGAATTTCTTGCAGGGCCAGTATTCAGGGAACACATTTGGGAAGTGCTAATCAAGTCCAAATGAATCGTTCTACAAGTCTGGAAACTGAGGCCCAGGAAGGTGCCAGTGACTAGGTGGTAGTAGGCACTGCAAGGCCCCTGCCAGGAGGCTCCCAGGCCACTTCCTCACCAGGATCCCTCCCACTCACTGGAGTTGGCCTTTAGTATTTCTGTATCCATAAAGCGTGTTTACTTGTGGAATGGGGAATGGAGTTGCCTTTAGCCAAGGATGTTGGAAGAGTTTAGTAAACCTCTTTCAAGAATGTTCTAACTCCTTGGGGAAGAGAATTTGCTTCCGGTATTTTCAATTCAATTTCTTTCTGTCTCTTGTGAAGAACTTCATTGCTTTCTAAAAAGCTCCTATTCAACAAATTTGCATTAAGCACCTACTATGCACAGATACAAAGGAGGTCAAGATAATGCACTACTTTAGATAAGAGAAAATACTTGGGGGTTAAGTTCTAGTTCTGCTACATCCTGACTGTGTGTAATCGGACAAGAGGCTTATCTTCTAAGACCCAGACTCCCCATCTGTAAAGTGGGGGTAATAATACCCCCTCCAGAGGAATGTGCTGAGGGTTCCATTAGATAATACATGCTAAATGGCCAGCACATGCCAGCACATGTAAGTACTCAATGAATATTTGCCACTGCTATTATTGTTGTTAGGATTGTTATTGTTAGGATTATTGAGGCATGGTGCCCACCCTCAGGGACTTAGCTGAGCTAGAGAAAGAAGACAAGCAGGCTCAGAAACTTTAACTAGCAATATAAGGGAATAGATAGATCAGAGACAGCAACTAGGCTTCACAGAACTCCAGTCAGCCTTTAGTGGCTGCCTCCAGTGCTGTGGTGGGAAGAATTCTGAGAGTTTTGCCAGCTACACAAGGAAAGAGCTCCAACATCAATTAGTGATGTCTGTCACGGATGGGTGGAGAGTGGATATGTGCTTATGTGACATGTATTTGCCATCCTTAGAATGAATAATGAAATGCCAGGTGTGGCAGATTAGACAGAACAGTGGTTTCTGGAGGAGGTAAGAAAGTTGGACCTGGAGGATGGGTAGGACATGAATGGAAAACAGATAAAGGGAGGAAGAACTACTTGACACTCAGAACTCGTGGCATATGCCAAGGATAAAACCAACATGGGCCACTTGGGTGGCAGTAAGTAAACTAGCCCGTCTAGAATAGATGGTAAAGATTATTTGATGCTAAAGGTTAGCTCTATAAACATGATTACCAGCAATGCCAAGCTGGTTTCCCAACATCAAACAAGCTGTACTGTTGTTTCCATAAATTCCCTCATGTACTATGTGCCCGAGTTTGAGGTTCAGAAAATGTGAACACCACTCAGTCTTTATAACCATCTTCTCTACCATGGAACTGTGCAAAGGCTCTTTCCTACTGCCCTTGCTCATGGAGACTGTATTTCAGTGTAAGTCCATGGCTGCTTTCAGAGAGCCCATCACCCTTTGTGCACTTTAGAAACTCTTTATGAATGTTTTTCATTATGCACAGATGGCACTGCAGCCCCAGGCATCTGAACTTCTCAACAGATACACAAATGGAAAAAAAGTTGTTGAAAATGAAAAGCAAAGACCCAAGCTACCAGAAATGGCAGCATCAAGGTATGCTATGTGCCTCCTCTATATCTGGTATACACCAGCTCTGGGAGGGGTGGTGAAAAGATGCTTATTAAAGCCACAGATGAGGATGAGAAGTTTTGAAAAATTCCTGTTTGCAAGACTTCATCACTTGGTATCATGAGATTTTATTTATCCCCTCTTTTTTATTATCTACTATGCAATAATAGTAGTCTTCTGTAGTAGTTAGGACTTGCGTGGTTACAAGTGACAGAGACCTAACTCAAATTCATTTAGGCAAAAGGAGTGGGAAGGGTATTAAGAGATAATGTGAGGGCCATGAACACCAGCAAGGTTCTCTTTGATTCTTCTTGTTTCTGTTGCTCCACTTAATCTCTTCATTAGCTTCATTCTTCACTCCAGCTAGAGGTGAGCCTTCTCTGTGTAGTGAAAAACATGGGAGCCAATAGCTCCTAAATTTATCAGTACATCCACATAGATTTGGTCACTGGAAAGACATTATCTTAACATTGTCTCTGGTTCCAAGTCAAAACGTCTCAAAAAGGAACTCACTGAAGCAGTTTGTATCAACTCCTGTGGCAGCTACAAAGATGGGGTTGGGTGAGAGAAATTTCTGGAAGGAGAGGAGTGAGGTGCTACGTAAACAATATAATAGATGCCTGCTAAAACTTCCCTTATCTACCTTTTCATGCCAACTCAACTTAGCTTTCAATCAACAATTCCACTCATTTAATAAGCACCTATTTGCTTATTGAGTGTCTGCTGCATGCCAGGTACTGTGCTGCATTTCAGGGATGCACAGGGGAACATTATGCTTTTTAAATTATGTTCCTCTTAGAATTAATTTATTAATTCTAATTAATTAAGGCCTCTATCTCTAGGCATTCAGAGAGATAGAGGATTATTGAATATAATGGGTTTAGGGTGTCCAGGAACTCACCATATAACTGGAGAAAGGAGACTATGTATTTGGAGAATAATAAGTGGTAAACTGTGTGCCGTGGGTGATGAAGGTAAGAGAAACTTCAAGGTAACTGAGGTCAGCAAGGCCTGGAGCATTCAGGAGAGGAGAAGCATCTTGGAGTGATACTTCTGTGAGGTCTTTAAAGGGTGAGGAAGCTTTGTTTATGGCTACATGTGTTTAAAGTGCAGTATTTTCACAACATCACACTAAGTGTGGCCCTCTGCATCTGGAGGCGTTCTGGAATGCATCCGTCAGCCAGTGGCCCTGTTCCTTTCTCAGAGACAGGACTGCCACCCACAGCTCTTCTGATAGCCTTGTTTTTAATTGCCATGGCCTGTTGGATCAAAGCCTCTGAGTTTGATGCAAGTTCAAAATAATTTCCTTCAAGGATTAACTCATCTTTTTGGGCTTGAGGAGTTACAACAAGCAACATCTGGTATAGCCTGCAGAGGGATTTTTTTTTTCACCCAAGGAGTTTCAAGTTTCAACATGTGAGCCATCCTGCTGAATAACATCATCGACGGGAAATGGCATGCAGAGACCTTATCTTGTAATGAGAGTTCTGTGTAACACCCCACGGTCATGTTTTGCACCAACTATAATAGATGGTGCAAACTGTAACAGGTTCCTTCTCACTTTGTTTCCTGCCAAAGCGACGGAGTTCCACACTGATGGGGTTGAAATCCCCTTGTGAGTTTCCTCTGGGGCCATTCCATAGCCCATCCTAGTGTCGTTAATAACACCCTGTGTTCGTCAGGCCCACGTTTTAATGCCGTCATAGGGAGTCTCTTGGTCAATTCCTATTATCAGATCCCATCAGTCACTTCCCTGTCTGCCTAGGTCTCCTGGAAAATTCTTGGGACCATCTCCTTGCTTTTGGTAAATCCTGGCTTCATTTTCCATGCTGTGTTTTCTGTATTCTCAGCTCTCCCCTTTGCATCTCGTGGGCAAGTCCCACCACCCCTGGAATTCTCTCTGAGGTCAAGATTATGCAATGTTTTTAAAGGTGAAACAGTATAACAGCTAAAGTTGAGTGTTATGTGTCAGGGATGTATTATTTATAGGGGAGCTATTATCACCCATGACTTTCCTGTGAGAAAAACAAGGTTCAGAGTTTGATTGAATTACCCAAGTACAAGACATAAACCCACATCTGTCCCACACTTAAGATTGTGCTCTTTTTAAGGGATAAAATAGGGACCTAAAGAAAGGTCACAGGAGTCCTGAGTTCCACGTAGAGGAGGGAGAAGGAAAGAGAAATGAGGGAACACCAAGAGTGGCAGCTCTGAATTCAAAGGAGAATTTCGAGACATAGTCAACTGCGTCTAAAGACAGAACAGGTTTGAGAATATAGACACCACTGGCATGAAGATGCCTATTGGCAAATCTTTTGAACAAAGATTTCATTAATGGGTCTGGAAGAGGTTATTAGGAAGAGGGTAAAACGATACAGACAGCAAACAAAAGCAAAGAGCAGCCACCTAGATGGTGGAATGAAGCAGGAGAGTATCCACTAAATTGAAAACTCGGGGGCAGGTCCCAGAAACTTTTAACAAACCCTCCAGGTGATTCTGACGCACACTAAAGTTTGCAAACCGCTACTACAGAACCGTGTTTCTCACCTTGGCTGCACACTGAAATCACCTGAAATAATAATGCTTCCATCTGACTTTCTGAGATTCTGATTTAATCACTCCAGGCAACAGGGTTTTAAAAAACACTCCAGGTGATTCTAATGTACAGCCAGAGTTGAGAACTGCTGCTGTACGGGGAGAAGACAGTTGAGGGTGTGCAGTCAAAGAGGAGGTGGAAGGGCTATAACAGCATCTGCCATGGACAGTTCTGGCTGTGCCAGGCAAAGTGCTAAGGCTGGGCATTTCGAGCTTCAATGGGCAGGCATAAGGATCATCAACAAGCTCCCAGGTGCTTTCAGGCATTGCTTCAAGGAATCCTCATGACAAGTCTACAAGGCAGGTGCCAGCATTATTCCCACTTTACAGATAAGGATACTGAGACACCAAGATGCTGTCTGACTTGACTGGGGCATGACAGAAAGGAAATGGTAGGTCTTGAAAATTAGGTCTTGACTCCAAAATACTTATTCTTTAAAAATTTATGATAAAATATACATAACATAAAATTTACCACTTTAATCATTTTAAAGTATTTACAATTTCATGGCTTTCACAATATTGTACAACTATCCATTTCCAGGAATTTTTCACCATCCCAAACAGAAACTCTTATCCATTAAGTAGTAACTCCCCATCTCCCCCTGTCCTTAGCCCCTGGTAACTTCTATTCTTCTTTTCCTTTATGAATCAAAGTAATCATTCTTAATCACTATGTTTCAGGATTGGCTCAGAGATGAGATGGAGGGATCAAATTTGATCAAATTTTTCCTTGAATTGATGGCATGTCTGAGCTAAGTGAGGCCACCATCAGCAATTTGCTCCCAAAATATGAAACAACTTGTAACTTTCCCCAAACAGCACATCCTCTTTTGCCTATGTGCCAAAGCACATGCCAATTTGTCCAGGACATGTGCCTCTTCCCTTCTCGCCTTCATTTAGCAAACTCCGTCTTCTCCAAGTCTCTTGCCAGGCATGACCATTCCTGGGGATCTGAATCAAGTGCTTCAACTAGTGTGGTCCTGTAGACCAGGACTTCAAAAACTGACATTCACTCCAATCACCTAGGGATCTTGTTAAAATGCAGATTCGGATTTACTGAGTCTGGCTCAGGGCACTAAGAGTCTGCATTTCTTTCTTTCTTCAGACACAGAGTCTCACTTTGTTGCCCAGGCTGGAGCACAGTGGTGCAATCATAGCTCACTGAAGCCTCAAACTCCTAGGCTCAAGCCATCCATTCTGCTGCCTTAACTCTCAAATAACTAGGACTACAGATGGGTGCCACCACACCAGCTAATTTTTTTTTTTTTTTTTTTGAGAGATGGGGTCTTGATATGTTACCCAGGCATGCCTCAATTTCTTGGCCTGAAGTGATACTCCCACCTCAGCCTCCCAAAGCTGAGATTACAGATTTGAGCCACTACTGTAGGACTTAGATTCTGCATTTCTACAGAGCTCCCAAGTGATGGTCATGCTGCTGGTTCCTGGACAACACCCTAAATAGTGAAGCCATAGGTTGCAGCGCTTTGCCATGGTACGTATTGCTACAGCATTCCTTGACTGTTTCTCTACTCCACTATAAATATCTTGAAGGCAAAAACTCATCTTATTATTATATTCCTAGAGTCTAACACTGTACCACCCACAGTGACAATACATGTGAATAGAACAATAGCTAAAAGAGCAAACAGGCTGGAAGGCTAGAAGGGACCAGATCTGTGAGGAACCTCATAAGCCACGCTAAGGAATTTGAAATGTATCATGACATTATGGGCAGATACTGAAGGGTTTGAAAAGGGTGATAGAAAAAATGTTTATGTGCAGTGTGTAAGACACATTGGAAAGGACCAAGATTGAAGTCAAGGAAACAGTAGCAAGCTACTATACTAGTCTAAGCAAATAATTTTGAAGGCCTGAACTAAGGCAGTGATAGTAGGGAGAATGGAGTGAGAAGAGGATTCAAGACCATATGGATGGGTTGACTGTATATCCCCATTTGCTTCAGACAGTTTACCCTGGGTATAATTAGTGTCCCCTTTGCTCCCCAAAATGCCCTAATTTAGATGATAATTATCTATTCATACTGTACATGGGAGCCTTTTGTTTTTTCTTTTCTTTGAGATGGAGTCTCACTCTGTTGCCCAGGCTGGAGTGCAGTGGTGCAGTCTCGGCTCACTGCAACCTCTACCTCCAGGGTTCAAGCGATTTTCCTGCCTCAGCCTCCCGAGTAGTTGGGATTAGAGGCATGTGCCACCACACCGGCCAATTTTTCTATTTTTAGTAGAGACAGGGTTTCACCATGTTGTCCAGGCTGGTCTTGAACTCCTGACCTCAAGTGATCCACCAGCCTGGGCCTCCCAAAGTGCTGGGATTATAAGCATGAGCCACCGCACCCAACCAGGAGACAATGTGAACAGAACATGGGGCGTGGGCTTTAAGCAAAGTGAGATGTCTAGGATAACGCTCATGTTTCTGCCCTGGGTGACTCAACAGATGGTAACATCATCAACCAAGCTAGGCAATCCAGGAGAAAAAGCAGTAGGAGAAGTTTCTCTTTACAATAAAAATATTTAAGTTAAGGAGCCATTGCAAGGTATTAAGTAAATTATGGTACACAGCATGACGACAAATTTCAAAAGAAGCACACATGGCAGAAGTTTGGAACACGGATGGAAGGTATCACCAAGTGAAAACATCCTCCCCCCTGGTGCTCTGAATCAAATTAGTTTCAGAGCAATGAGGAAACCCTCCCTATGTGCTATTCAGACCAACTGCGGCTGGGCTGTCACAAAGGCCAACAAATTCCGAGTTTTGTTTCTCATTGCTTATTCTCTTCCCTTTAAGTCATTGCTGTGAATGCTCCAAACAACTGGATCACATTTGACTGCGGTCATCGAGACAGTCAATATAAAGATATACCAAGCCAAGGCCAGGTTGGGTCTGAAGACCACATCACTTGGTTCAACTGTCCTGAGTCAAAGGTCAGTAACACCAAAATGTTCTACCACATTTATAAGCCTCATGACTCAAGATCCTTACTAATCTCTACTCATATTTGCCAACATCTCAGCTTTTTCTTTCTCCTGCCTACAACATGTCAACAACTAGGTAATTATTTAATAAATCTCAGAACATACCTTTGCTGCTTCTGGCCAGAGACGCAGGGTTTTCCCGGTTTCAATTTCAAGGTGGCTCTTACTTAAGGGTCCAAATGCAGTCAAGCGGAAGAATAAATTCACCTGCTAGAGCCTTTTAAGGGAACTTTAAAACAAAACTGTAGCTTTTCAAGTATTAAAAGGAAATGAAAGACTGAACTAAGCTCAGTATTCATTTTAATACTCATGTTAAAGGTTATGTTTGCAGCTGTCAAAGCACTGGCCAATTCTAAATACATCACTCTTCACCTTAAATCAGATGTCTTAGGTGGTACCCGGAACCTGCTACTCTGGGCTGACCCTGAGTAAAAGGATTGTTAAAGAAGGTGAAGTTGGTCTTCCAGGATTTCCTGTTACTCGTGCTGATAATTAGCCTGATGAGCAAGGGAGAGCAAGACAGCTGGAACCCAGGAGCCAGAGTCCTCACCACTTCCTGCTGCTGCTTCAGCTCCAAGAAGGCTAATTTACGTGCTGCTGATCTGATATCAAATCCACACATGTGACAAGACTGAGGGCTAGGGAAAACAACCCGATTCAAAAAGGAACTGAACAGATCTTTCTCCAAAGAAGATACATGGGTGACCAATATGCACATGAAAAAAATGCCCAACATCACTAATTCTTAGGGAAATGCAAACCAAAATACTATGAGATACCACCTCACACCCATTAGGAAGGCTACTAGCCAAAAAAATGGAAAATATGTCAGGTGCTGTGGTTTGTGCCTGTAATCCCAGCTACTTGAGACGCTGAGGCATGAGGATCTCTTGAGCCAAGGAATTGGAGGCCAGCCTGGGTAACATACCAAGACCCTCAAATCTAAAATAAATAAATAAATAGGAAAAAACAAATGTTGGCGAGGATGTGAAGAAATTAGAACCCTTGTGTACTGTTGGTGGGACTGAAAAATGGTACAGCTCCTATGGAAAACAGTATGGTGGTTCCTCAAAAAATTAAAAATAGAATCTCCATATGATCCAGCAATCCCGCTTCTTGGTATATACCCAGATTTTAAAGCAGGGTCTGAAAGAAATATTTGTACACACAAGTTTTTAGCAGCATTATTCACAGTGTGGAAGCAACTGAAGTGTCCATCAACAGATGGTTGGTAAACAAAGTGTGGTATAAATGTACAATGGAATCTTACTAAGCCTTAACATGGAAAAAATTCCAACACATGCTACAACATGGATGGTGTTGAGACATTACACTAAATGAAATAAGCCAGTCACAAAAAGAGAAATGCGGTATGATTCCACTGATATCTAGATGCCTATTCCACAGGTATCTAGAATAGTCAAAATAATAGAGCCAGAAAGTAGAATAATGGTTGCCAGGCGCTGGGGCAAGGGGGAATCAGGAGTTATTGTTCAATGGGCACAGAGTTTCGGTTTTACAAGATTAAAAGGGTTCTGGAGATGGATGGTGGTGATGGTTGCACAACATTATTAATGTATTCAAAATCACTGAACTGCACACTTAAAAACAGCTGCAACGGTCAGGCGTGGTGGCTCATGCCTATAATCCCAACACTTTGGGAGGTCCAGGCAAAAGGATCTCTTGAGTCCAGGAGTTTGAGACCAGCCTAAGCAACATAGTGAGACCCTGTCGCTACAAAAAATACAAAAATTAGCCAAGCATGGTGGTACACACCTGTAATCCCAGCTACTTGGGAGGCTGAGGTGGAAGGATCACTTGAGCCCAGAGGTTGAGGCTGCAGTGAGCCAAGATCATACCACTGCACTCCAGTCTGGGAGACAGAGTGAGACCTGTCTCAAAAAAAAAAAACATTGCCAAGATGATAAAGTTTATGTTATATTTTACCACAGTAAAATAATGGTCACCCACAGTGTTCAAAAATAATAATAAATTAAAATAACTTTTTAAAAAAGTGAGCTCTAAGGACTTCTTTTACCCAGCCCTGTGGTAGCCTAGATGGTCCTTTCCCTGGGCCTTACCGTGACTTCTCCTTTGGGAAGTCCACACAGACAGAAGACAACCCCCAGTCCCTCTTACTACACCATCCAGAAGCAAAAGATACCAGGAGTCGAGAGTCCTAAGAATCCACACCTCATAGCCACCAGAGCCTGAATCGTACTGAAAGCTTGCTGCACCCCTGTCTCACTGCCCAGTGGAATCCTTGGCCTCTTCAGTGCTCCTCCTCGGGCTGTGGTGGATGCAGGAGAACTGATATGGCTTGGCTGTGTCCCCACCTGAAATCTCATCTTGAATTGTAATAATCCCCACGTGTCAAGGGGGTGACCAGGTGGAGATAATTGAATCATTAGGACGGTTTCCCCATACTGCTCTTGTGATAGTGAGTTCACACGAGATGTGGGGGTTTTCTAAGGGGCACCCGCCCTTTGCTTGGCTCTCATTCTCTCTCCTGCTGCCATGTGAAGGATGTGTTTGCTTCCTCTTTCGCCATGATTATAAGTTTCCTCAGGCCTCCCTAGCCGTGTGAAACTGTAAACCAATTAAAGCTCTTTTCTTTATAAATGACCCAGTCTCCAGTATGTCTTTATTAGCAGCGTGAAAACGGACTCATACAAGAACTGATCCCCATTCCCACCAAAGACCAGGTGTATCGTACAAACCCTCTCTTACTGTTTCTACTCCTGATTCCTATCACCTGCTCCTACCCCCACAAGTCTTCGATGCCCAGAGTTCAACCAGGACCTGCCCTTTTGAAGTGGCAATCCAAACATTTCACCCATTTTTCTAAACTTGCCAGCTTAAGGGTTTCATTTCTCAAGGCCTTATATTATATAACCCTAGAAAAGCTGACAAATTAATTCATACTCATACGACAGTGACTAAGAATCACACTGTCAGCATGGCAAAGGTTGACCGTAGGAGTCACAGCCCTGGGTTTGGTTCTAGCCCCATCAGTTGGTATCTGGTGACAACCTCGCTACATCTTAATTTCCTCATCAATAAAATAGAGTTAACTATGAGGAAATGCCCTCACAGTATCTGATATAGGAAATACTCAATCAGTATTAACAGAACTTAAGTGATCATGTAAGCAGATAAAGAAATATCCTTAGTTTTTAGGTGAAAGTCCGTGAATACCTGGTTCTGAAAAAACTGTGATGCCTCCCCATAGGTAATTCCAAATAATATTTTCTTTTTCCAAATGACATAAAGGATACATTTAGGCAAACTTAAAGCTGATTATTTCCAAGTCAATTTTTAAGTTTCTCAAAGGTAAAGATTCTTTCCTTTCTCTCTTTCTGACTACTGCATTGCTGGTGTCCCCCACTCATTGGGTCATTCTGCACTGACCACCAAGCTACAAGGTCAGGGAGGATCAAAAGTTCTGTGGGTTGCCCCTGGTGTTCTGTCCTGGATCACTTTGCCAGAAAGGAGAAGAGAATATTGTGTTTGATTGTTGATGTCTATAAAAATACAGTCGTCTCCAGCTGGGCAAGGTGGCTCACGCCTGTAATCCCAGCACTTTGGGAGGCCGAAGTGGGCGGATCATGAGGTCAAGAGATCAAGACCATTCTAGCCAACATGGTGAAACCTGGTCTCTACTAAAAATACGAAAATTAGCTGGGTGTGTTGGCACATGCCTGTAGTCCCAGCTACTCAGGAGACTGAGGCAGGAGAATCACTTGAACTTGAGAGGTGGAGGTTGCAGTGAGCCAAGCTCGCACCATTGCACTTTAGCCTCACAACAGAGCAAGACTCTGTCTCAAAATGTAAAACAAACAAACAAACAAAACAACAACAAAAATACAATCCCTTCAAAAGATAGGGAAGAAGTATAAGACAAGTAATGGACTTCAGAGAGATACCAAAAAGGAAAAGTGAGTACAAACTGAAAGAGGCATTGACAAAATTTTGCCACTAATTGCAAAAGTTTGCAATATCATAATGAAAAACCCAAGTGAACTGGAGACACTCTTGCCCATAAAAGAAGATAGGTGAGTTCTGCTGTCATCAGAAAGAGGAGCACACAGCCTTGCACTCCCTGCAGTAGGTGGTTACATAAAAGAGGGAACAGAAGGGGTGTTTGTAGAAGGCCTGTGACCAAGTTGGCAGGCCTCTGTCCCACACCATCTACTGCAGAATCCACATTTGCACCTGATCTACAGTCATGGATGACT
The DNA here is from genome assembly GCF_000951035.1 of Colobus angolensis palliatus. Classification (NCBI taxonomy): domain Eukaryota; kingdom Metazoa; phylum Chordata; class Mammalia; order Primates; family Cercopithecidae; genus Colobus; species Colobus angolensis. Next base: position 13,220,587 of record NW_012110919.1, on the reverse strand, counting down.
GAGTCACCAAGGAAACGTGAACTTATATTCAGCATCCTCAGGTTAGAAGAAAATGTGTGTAATCAGAGAGATTCCTGGCTTGTCCGAGTGCACTGGCATTTACAACTAATTGTTCACAACCAGTTACAGATTTCTTTATTTTAGTTTAGTTTTCTTTGATACAAAGTCTCGCTCTATAGCCTAGACTGGAGTGCAGTGGCACAATCTCTGCTCACTGCAACCTCTGCCTCCCCAGGCTCAAGCGATCCTCTTCCCTTGCCTTCTGAGTAGCTGAGACCACAGCTTGCACCACCATTCTTGGCTAATTTTTTTGTAGAGATGGGGTCTTCCTATGTTGCTCAGGCTGGTCTTGAACTCCTAGACTCAAGTGATCTATCCACCTCAGCCTCCCAAAGTGTGGGATCACAGGCATGAGCCTCCATGCCCAGCCCAGTTACAGATTTCTGTCTTCCTTCTCCACTCCCACTGCTGCACTTGACCAGCCTTTAAAAAAAAAAAAAAAAAAGGAAAAGAAAAAGAAAGAAAGAAGAAAAAGAAAGGAAAAAAATGAAGAAAGAAAGAATGAAAGAAAGAAAGAAGAAAAAGAAAAAAAGATTCCCAATAAAAATATTCAAGTGAAAAGGTTCTAAAGGCAAGATAACATTTGCAAAATAACAGATGAATTTTCCAACATCCCACTCACTGGAATTTCTCCTAGAGATTTCCTTGCACATGTGTGACATGATGTATGTACAAGTCATCTACTTGTAATTGCAAAAATTTGGAAACCATGTAATTGCTCATCAAATAAGGAACTTGTTAAATGAATGATGGCACAGCCATACAATGGAATACTGTACAGGTATAAAACAAAGCAAATTAACCTTAAAAATGAGGGAGATCTCTATGTATTGATAAAGGAAACATCTCCAAGATACATTGCTATGTCAAAAAAGTAAGACTCAAAACCGGTTGTACAGTCTACTATATTTGGGGTAAAAATGAAAAGGAAGGCATGTTAAAATATTTGTTTTGGCTTGTATTTTCATAAAAATCTGATAAAAAGTGGATATCTAGGCTCAGCACAGTGCCTCACACCTGTAATCTCAGCACTTTGGGAGGCCAAAGTGGGCAGATCACTTGAGGTCAGGAGTTTGAGACCAACCTGACCAACATGGTAAAACCCTATCTTGAGTAAAATACAAAAGTTAGCTGGGCATGGTCATGGGCACCTGTAATCCCAGCTACTTGGGAGGCTAAGGCAGGGAGAACTGCTTGAACCCAGGAGGCATAGGTCGCCGTGAGTGGAGATCATGCTACTGCGCTCCAGCCTGGGCGACAGAGCAAGACTCTGTCTCAAAAAGAAAAAAAAGTGGACATCTGCAAGGAGAGAGTGAATTGAGTAAACGCAGGTAGGGAAAAGCAAAAATGCTTTTCACAGTATACCTTTTCATATTGTTTTGAGTTTTGAATTGTGAAAATATTACTCAAATTTTTTGAAATAAAAACAAATGGTTCAGAGGGTGAGGACTGTGAGTGGGGGCAGCTGAATCCACTTATGTAAAAATGATCTTTCTTCTGAAGGCAAGTCTGTACTGAAAAAAGAAAACTGCAAAAGAAAAAAAGTGAAATAAAAATGACTCCAGATGATAGTAGTTTAGTGTATTTTCATATTAGGGGAACTCTTGTGTATCTGTTATCAGTCAGGACTCTTACAGGTATAATCATCCATAATCTAACTCCAGTTTATTGAAGTTAGAGACTTTTATCAACTCATGTAACTGAGACATCCAGAGGTGGAACTGGCCTTGAGGATGGTGGGGCACAGAGCAGTGCTTGTTGCTGAGGAACTACCTAAACCACAGACTTTCTGGGCACCCCACACCACCTTGTCTTAAACCACAAGACAGACTATTGACATCTTCTTCAGCATTTTCCAAGCATGGACTCTGGAGATCACTGCCAACTCCAATATGGGTCTGGAAACCTGCTACCCTTCATTTTAGAAGATGAATTTGGGGCCAGGCACAGTGGCTCACGCCTGTAATCCCAGCACTTTGGGGAGCCGAGGTGGGTGGATCACCTGGGGTCAGGAGTTTGAGACCAGCCTGGCCAACATAGTGAAACCCCGTCTCTACTACAAATACAAAACTTAGCTGGGTGTGGTGGCATGTACCTGTAATTCCAGCTACTTGGGAGGCTGAGGCAGAAGAATCGCTTGAACCCAGGAGGCGAAGGTTGCTGTGAGCCAAGATCACGACATTGCACTCCAGCCTGGGTGACAAGAGCGAGACTCCATCTAAAAAAAAAAAAAAAGAAAAGAAAAGAAGATGAATCTGCTGGGAGTGACCAAGGAGAGTCAGAAAATTCTATTCCAGGGCTTGAGGCTGTGGTTGCTCTCTTGTGCAACAGACATGATGCAGACGCATGACATTCTGGACTGGAGAATGTGGGGCATTCAGAGCCAGACCAAGAGTATGTGTGTGGGGAGACGGCTGGGCTTACTGGCTTGCCAGAATCAGGCAGTGGGAGAGAATGGGATACCACTTATCTTCCTCCCACTGCCCTTTCCTCATTCCAGGCCCAAACACCAGACTACTATGTCTCCAACTGAGTAAAAATGGGAACATGGGACAATGCCACATGTAAGGGATGTTAGGAAACCCAAACACAGCACAACACTGATGCACTTAATTTGGTTTATAAAACGCAATTTCTGTGGAATCCTCTGTGTTAGTGTTAAAAAAAAAAAAAAAGACCCACTTGATTAGAAATCAGGAAAACTGATTCTAAATAAGAGAGACTAAATAATAAAACAAGAACTTTTAAAAAATATAAACATAACTTTGGAGTTAACATAAGGTTTTTGTATTATCTAAATGGCTTATTCACTTTCAAATTTGAAAAGGTTATAAGCAAGTATACTTTGGTTTACTGTGAAGCAAGTTAGGTTGGCTTTTGGGCGGGGAGGGTATGAAGGGAAAAGGGGTTTTAATTCCACAGTGGAATCTGCTGCTTTTTGTCTGTTAGAGACCCATTTCCACCCCTTTCTTCTGAGAAACAACTTTCAGTCACCATCAGCCCACTAGTTTTGGTGGTGTTGACCCCTCCCTGCTCCAGGGGTGAACATGTGACTCATGTCTCATCAATCAGAGCCTCAGACCTCCCAATGGCATGTGATCCAAGCCAGCCAATCAGAGACAATTCATGGGCATGTGGTTGGAACTGTTGAGAGGTCCTTTCTTCCCCCCCCCTTTTTCTGGATAGATTGTGTGTCTGGGGGTTGTAGATGCCCTCTCACTTCCATCAGGGGAAAGCCTGCTTGAGAATGAAGCCAGCTGAGAGGACGAAAGAGAAGATGGAGTCCTAATGGCACATTTAGATCCAGCCACCCATAAAGCCAGTTCCACTCCTGAATGTCTTAGTTACTTGAGGCAATATAGATTCCCTTTTCCTCTTCTTGTTGGATTTCTGATTCCCTTTTCTCCTTCTTGTTGGATTTCTGATCTCTTCATCTCTGAATCTTGACTGACATAAACTTCTGATGCTAACGTCTGAGAATCTACGAAGATGAACCAATCGTGCCCACATGGAAAACTACATGAATTAAGAAAGCATAAAGTTTAAATCGTAATCATACTTTTATGAAGTCCAAATGGATCTGTAGTCCCAGCACTTTGGGAGGCCGAGGCGGGCGGATCATGAGATCAGGAGATCGAGACCATCCTGGCTAACACGGTGAAACCCCGTCTCTACTAAAATACAAAAAATTAGCCGGGCGTGGTGGCAGACGCCTGTAGTCCCAGCTACTCAAGAGGCTGAGGCAAGAGAATGGCGTGAACCCGGGAGGCGGAGGTTGCAGTGAGCCTAGATTGCGCCGCTGCACTCCAACCTGGGCAACAGGACTAGACTCAAAAAAAAAAAACCAAATTAAAATAAAGAAATATTTCATTTCATTTAACTCTTTCAGCCATGAGGTCCAAGGAAATGCAAGTTCATGGAAATTAGAAATAATACCAAAATGTGAATAAGACCAGGGTTAGAGGTTGCATGGCATCTGTTGAATATGGTTGTCTGGAGTGATTTTTTGGCCTTCTCAGTTTGCCAAGACAGGTGTACATTTGGTCTAGCTCATGTAGCCATGTCTGTGGTAACTGTCCAGGTTGAAGATAGTTGTCATAGAATGGGGATGTCCAAACAACTGAAATGTTTACAGTACACAAAGAAAAACAGTCAACATTACCAGGCGATGCAGACTATTTGTTTATTAAGAAACTAACAAGTAAAGCGGAGTAAATCCCATTCTATATTATAGCACTACAAACATCCTTAGTCATTCCTTCCTTCCTTCCTTCATTCATTCATTCATGCATTCAATGAGTATTTCTTAAGCACCTACAGTGTACCAGGAGGCACTGTGTTCATTGTGGCATTACAAAGATAAAGATCAAGGCACATACTCTGCCCTCACGGAGCTCCCAATCTAATTGTGCAGAGAGATGTGAAAATGAAGCCTGAAAATCCATCGTGAGGAGTACTGAGAACAAAAGTCTGCTCGAAGTGAGGCAGAACCATGGATTCATTCCACCATAGGTCCCATGGGAAAGGTATGTGACATTTCTCCTCCTCTTCAGAATAATGAATGCTTGACATAGCGTTCGTCACTGTCTTTCAGTCCCAGTGTTACAAAGGGGATCCCCAGCATTACAACGAGTCACAGTGAACCCAGAAATGATTAGCATGCTATTTATTTATTTATTTATTTGAGACAGGGTCTTGCTCTGTTGCCCAGACTGGAGTGCACTGACATGGCTCACTGCAGCCTCAACCTCCTGGGCTCAGGTGATTCTCCCACCTCAGCCTCCCAAGTAACTGGGACTCCAGGCACATGCCACCACACCTGGCCAATTTTTGTATTTTTGTTGTAGGGATTTTGCCATGTTTCCCAGTCTGGAATCAAAGTCCCAGGCTCAAGCGATCCTCCTGCCTGGGCCTCCCAAAGTGCTGGGATTACAGGTGTGAGCCACCACACCCAGCCAGCATTCTTAATGTTTGCTTACAAAGGTGTTTCTCTGTCAAACTCTTCCATTCACTTAAAGAAAACCATTTATGGTGCATCTTAAAGAAAGCATGCTTACGTTAGCCTTTTATTGCCAGATTTCTCTACTCAACCCTATTAAAGGGCCTACATGGCAGTGGTAGGGGTGTGGGACATGTTCTAATAACATATGCGAAACACATAGAGGGGAGACAGCTTGCCATTGCAGAGGTACCTGACTGCCACTGAGCCTCACCCCTATACTCATCCAACAAATAGTTAATGAGGAGCTACCCCCAACTCCTACACCCCCATGCCCTCTGAAGCTGTCTACATGGGCTGCTCTGCCCTTGGCATGTGTCCTTGAGGGTTGAACCCACTTGGCCACACATGGGTTTATGCTCTAGGGTCTTTGAAAGACAGAATTCCTGCTCTTCACCTTTCAGGCCTGAGCTGTAACATTTCAAGGGCTGCTTCCTCCTCTGGAATAATTTGCTTTTTATTGGTCATTCATGATTTGGGTGAAAAGATAGAGTCTGTAGTTCTTGCTTAATACAATGGGCTTGACTCATATTTCCTAGTGTTGAGGGACATCCAGTCACAGGCATGAAAACGAGGAGCATATAAATAGCATCCTGCACCCAGAAGTTCTTCTTGGCTGCCCCTTTCTCCTTTCTCCTTTCTCCTTGTCTCGCTCTTGGGCCTTTATTCTCTTTGCCACATTTACTGGCATGAAATCAATTTGAGATGTGAGTTTCAGTTCTGAGTCAGACTATATATCAAGTTGTGCCAAAAACAATACAGGGTGGCTTTCACCTGACTTACTAAAACCATTCCACCTGTAATTATACCCACTACGAACGGCCAGTTAGCAGCAAGAGCAAAAGGTGCGGCCTCATGAGCAGGGAGAAACAAGGTGGGTGGCAGAATTTCAAAACCAAGGTCTTCATATTCACTTAGAGGTACTGTACATGGTGGTATAAAGGCCTCTCAGTTGAAGCACTTTGCTTAGTTCGGCTAAAAATCAGTATCTTAGTGTTAATGTATTAACTAAATTTTTATGATTTGGGTATATGATCTTTATAAATTGAATTTTATAAATGCTCTTATGATAAAAAAATTATACAGTTCATTCATTAAGAATAAAATTTACAAATGAATATCCCCTGATTTTACTTTGTAGCAAACGTACTGAACCTAAATTACTCATTTAATGTATTTCCATAAATCGCACACAAATAAAAAAAACGACAGAATCTGTACAAAAATAAGAGCTCTCCATTTTTTGTAACACCTTATTTTTTCTGTATATGAATTTGTTGATATAAAAAAACTACTTAGAAAATTATAAAAACATCACTACAGTGTCATAAGGCTGTACATTCTCTAGGAAACACATCTTTAGAAATAGTACAACTATTAGGAACTCTTAACGAAATTCAAGTCCTGGATGTGCTGCAGATGCATCCCAACAATCAGGGCGGCCTCAAAACCCTGTCTGTCCTCTGTAGCACTTCTAGAAATGTCCTGCAACATTCACTGAGTGAGATCAAATTCTTCTTTCTTCATATATCACCATTGATTTCTGTGGATATCCTTAGGGTGACACTCTATTTTAAAAAATGAAAGAAAAAGGTTTAAAAGAAGTTAAACAATCCCAGCGTTGACGATGACATTTCCAACAGCTTTGCACCACCTAAGGAATGATCTCACTATGGTTTGTGCTATCCTTGAGTCAGGTCCTAAACAATTTTCTTGGCTTTCTATATCCTTTGAGCTAATAATTCACTTGTCTGAAAATGTAAGATTTTTCCTGTGGACAAATCTGATGTAGTCCCATCTTCTATCTGCTTTGGGAATATTTTTTGAACAACACACTTTTATTTTTTATTTATTCATTTATTTATTTATTTATTTTGAGACAGAGTCTCTCGCTCTTGTTGCCCAGGCTGGAGTGCAATGATATGATCTCGGTTCACCGCAACCTCTGCCTCCTGGGTTCAGGCGATTCTCCTGCCTCAGCCTCCTGAGTAGCTGGGATTACAGGCATGTGCCACCACTCCCAGCTAATTTTGTATTTTTAGCAGAGATGGGGTTTCTCCATGTTGGTCGGGCTGCTCTCGAACTCCCGACCTCAGGTGATCTGCCTGCCTAAGCCTCCCAAAGTGCTGGGATTACAGACATGAACCACCGCATTCGGCATACTTTTATTTTTTAAAAAGATATATTTACTTTCGATTATTTGGAACTAGTAAGTGAGACCTCCTAAAAGAAAACAAGCAGGATACATGACTATTAACATCAAACAGCAGAGGACATATGAAAATCTCATTGGTGGGAGAGCTATTAAAGATGCTTCCCATTGGGAAGAACCTAATACATGAAGTTGTACAATCCTTACATATTTTTGTCAAACACATTAAAGATAAAAAGAAAGTGCTCTTTTTAAAAATGCAAAGTGTCTTCTGCAAATTTTTATGAATCCTAATTGTCAGCAATTTAAAACATTTGAATTGATAAACACTTACCTGGAAATCTTGGATGAAAGTTAGGAAGTAGAAAATAAAACCAAAGGCCACTGTCCATTCACAGATCGCACTCACTACGTGATATACATAATCCTAATGCCAATAAAAAAGAAACAGAATTTAGCCTAAAAGACTCCCTTTAATGTACATACTGAAATACAATGAGGAGGTTCAACCAAAGGAAAAAGCTGTCCAGTGAGCATAAGTCAGAACTTTGAGGATATAAGGTAAGCACAACCACATTACTAAGTGTCAGGGCACCTGCCCACTGAGAATGCGAAGGCAGATATTCCAAAGTTCTTTCTGGCTCCCACAAACTCTCGTTTTAAGATTAGTTTGTCATTTCAAAAGGCAGACTAAGGACTACAAAATGGCTGATACTGGGAAGCAAATTTGGACTCAACAGAAGAAAGAACTTTCCATACAAGGCATGACTTGGTCTCCCTCCGCTGAGAATCCCTAAATGTAAGGCCATGCTTGACAAGCACTCCCGCAGTTGTTCCAGAGAATGTGTGTACACATCTAGGTGAACCTGGCCAACTAGTCCCTTAGGTTTCGTGTTTCCCTGTTTATATAGAAATGATCATTCAGAAAATAGTTCTGCTTAACATCCTAAGGTAAATACAGCTACAAAGAAACTGCTAATAATGGACATCCACAGGTAAACTGCATATCTTCTTGGAGTCAAGAATGAGAGAATGGAAGCCAAGGAGAATGGCTTCAATCAGATGGTCCAAACTCAGTTGCCTATGGAGGCCAGAAAATTAGCAATAATAAATAAAACTGGTGGTTGTGAAAAGAGAGGGAAGTTAGGGAGCCCATGCCTCATCAGCTCAATTCCATGGGAAAATAATATACTAGTGCTGCTTTCAAAGAGGTTTAAAAAAAAAAAAACAAACACTGTGTGTGTGTCTGTGTGTGACATCTCCTGATTTTTCAGTGCTGGAAACTAATTTTGAAACTCTGTTGCAGTGGCTCACACCTGTAATGTCAGCACTTTGGAAGGCTGAGGCAAGAGGATCACTTGAGCCCAGGAGTTTGAAACCAGCCTGGGCAACATAACAAGACAAGAAATAATTAGCTGGGCGTGGTGGCCTGCGCCTGCAGTCCCAGCTACTTGGGAGGCTGAACTGGGAGGATCACTTGAGCTTGGGGTATAGATGTTGCAGTGAACGATGATTGCGTCACTCTACTCCAACCTGGGTGACAGAGCGAGACTCTATCTCAAAAAAATAATAATAACAAAATAAAAATAAATAAAACTTTAAGTCAAAAATGCATGTCTGCATTCTGATGTTAGCTCACATGCCAAATGAGGCCTGGGGACTGTCAGTGTGCCCTCTCTGATTTCCTACATCACTTTCTGCTCTGCTGAAACGAGGAGCTACCCCTAACTCCCTACACCCCCATGCCCTCCAAAGCTGTCTACATGGGCTGCTCTGCCCTTGGCATGTGCCCTTGAGGGCTGATCCCACTGCTGCTCTGCCCCAAACTGCTGTAGGCTACAAGGGTGAGTAACATGCTGGATCACAGGGCAGTTCCACGGTTGACAGTTGTTTTCTTTGATCCTGTTTTCATCCAGACAGATCTAGTGGAGGCAACACCAAGCCCTCCAAGCATCACTCTTCACTCTCCTTGTCATGGTCACATCCACCCACTGTTCTCATGCTAGGTCACAGCGGGGAGAACCTGACCAGCCTACAGTAGGAGGTAGAGAACAGAGGCTTCCTCCTTTTGGTACCAGTACCAGGGGACCTGCCCCATCCCGTATCATTCCTGAACAAGGAAGATGGCTTCTAAAAATAAAGGCAGAACTTTGGGGGGAATTTCTTAAGCGTGATATTAATGAAAGTACATGGAACAAAGAGTCCTGAATGCAGGCAAAGCCCTAATATCCTTGCTATGTGAAATGAGACAGTGATATTATAATTATCACCCCCCACCACCACCATCAAGTAAGTCACTGCACATAAATGCGCTGTGAAAGTTGTAAAGCCCTACACAGAAGTCTGGGGCAGTACCTAAATGATTATTCAGTGAATTAATGTAAAGGGATTTTTTTTTTATTAGGAACAGAAGGGAATGCAAGAGTGGCACAGTCATTTACGGAGTGAACAGAAAACCATGTACTTTTCACATTTTTAAGATAGGAAGTGGAATATAACAGATTTTTAACTGCCTGGAAATAAACTTCCATAAGCCCTGGCCAGCAGCGGGTTTGTGGTAGAAGGTCTCCCCCGAGTGGCTGAAAAGTAAAGTACACCTGAGCTGCTCCGCTATGCGCTCTCACTTTCGGAAAGAGGTTCTCACCAAGGGAAAGAGGAACTGAACCCCCTTCGCATGATGGGGCCAATTCCCCACATATAAGAAAAAAAAAAACCTGCCTTTTGTCTAGGTCTAACCTATTGGCTAATTTGACCATTTTAAGGTTACATTTTAAAGAAGCCCCTTTTTAATCTTTTTCTTTCTTTTTTTTTTTGAGATGGAGTCTCACTCTTGTTGCTCAGGCTGGAGAGCATTAGCATGATCTCGGCTCACTGCAACCTCCAACTCTCCAACTCCTGGGCACAAGCGATTCTCCTGCCTCAGCCTCCCAAGTAGCTGGGACTACAGATGTGTGCCACCACACCTGTCTATATTTTTTTTTCTTTCTTTTTTTTTAGTAGAGACAGAGTTTCACCATATTGGCCAGGCTAGTCTTGAACTCTGACCTCAAGTGATCCACCTGCCTCAGCCTCCCAAAGTGCTGGGATTACAGGTACAAGCCACCATGACCAGCCAAGAAGCACTATTTGATCTCTTGTCTGGATCATTCTCTTCCTCACCATCTTCTGTCTCTCTCTTGTCTTTGCAGGCTTCCATCACCTGCCAGAGTTCTCCTTCTTTGGAAATCCTGCTGTCCCCTCTAGCCACCCTGGTGTTTCTCCTTTACCTCTTACCTCCAGTACAGAACAGGACTCAATAAACATTTGGTTGACAGCTGAATGAATGAACCATCCCTCTCACTATTTAACTTCTTGCCATTGGCGTCTAACCTTGGCGTTTTACTGAAACTACTTTCTGACAAACATCACTGACTCCCTTATTGCCCAAATTGAGGGACTTCATTCCTAAAGGCTGTTCAGCTGCATATGTCACGGTTAGCCACTTCCCTTGCCTTTGAAAAATGTCCTTCCCTTAGTCTCTGGGATCGTATGTCCTCTCATTCCATCATTAGGATTAATTGCTATTGCTTCTGCATTTCCACATTGTGCTGTCTGAAGTCCAGTTCAGCATTTTTTTATTCTTCAAAGTATTACATTTAGCCACTGACAACTGGCTGTTTGCCCCTCTGAACTATAAAATCCCTCAGGATCCTCTATCCTGTGGCCACCCTGCCCTCTATAATCTTTCACAGTCTTGTGTGTGGTAGGGACTCATCAATGAGGTCTACCATACAACACAAGTCTAGTTCTTCTCGCTGGTCCATGATCCTTTTACTTCTCCTTTGCTGGAGGTATTCTTCCGCCTGATCCTTGAGGGAAAGAATCTTCTGTTGGTCTCTCACTAACTCTCTTCTTTCCTGGGGCATCTTTGATTCTCCTATAAGGCATCTAGATGAACCCATACTACAGGTATCTAATAGAATGAGTTGATCTCAATGTCATACTTTTGGTTCCATGTGTTATGATGCTTGGTCCAAAAAGCCCTGGTCTACCCCACACTCTAACAACTCTACCCTACATCTGACTACTCCCAGTTCCACCAGAAGTCTAGGACCACCTGGGTGCAAGCGATCCTTCCACCTCAGCTTCCCAAGTAGCTGGGACTACAGGAGCGTGCCACAACGCCTGGCTAATTTTTGTAGAGACTGGGTCTTACTGTGTTACCCTGACTGGTCTTGATCTCCTGGACTCAAGCAATCCTCCTGCCTCAGCCTCCCAAAGTGCTGGAATTACAGGCATGAACCACAGCGCCTGGCCTAGGCCCATGTTTCTAACCTTGATATGTCATGATATCCTCAGAGTCATCAATTCTAACCAAACTCATCCACTTCTACCTACTAAATTATTTATCCCTGTTAGGGGCCTTATTTCTGGTCAAGGGAATAAATTCTTTGGTTCACCTAAGATAAAAAATTAGAAGTCATCTTTGATTCATCATGCCACTTCATTCTTGTGTTAGTCATTTGCCAACACCCATCAGATTTCCCCTATTTGAAATGTGAACTAGTAGAACTGCCTTCTCCTTGTCTTCCTAATGCCAAGCTCTCCAAGCCATCCCAGGCACTGCTTCTGTCTCATGCTCATCTGACAATACTCTTTCTATTTGCTTTACTGTTCAAAAGTCTTCAGGTCGGGCGCAGTGGCTCACGCCTGTAATCCCAGCACTTTGGGAGACCAAGGTGGGGGGATCATGAGGGCAGAGATTGAGACCATCCTGGTTAACACACATTTCGTGAAACCCGGTCTCTACTAAAAATACAAAAACTAGCTGGGCATGGTGGTGCGTGCCTGTAATCCCAGCTACTTGGGAGGCAGAGACAGGAGAACTGCTTGAACCCGAGAGGCAGAGGTTGCAGTGAGCCAAGATTACGCCATTGCACTCCAGCCTGGGCAACAAGGGTGAAACTCCGTCTCACAAAAAAAAAAGTCTTCAAAATCTTACTCTGGTCACCTATGTCAAGTACAAGCCTCTCTGCCTGCCTCTTACAGCCACTACACCCTTGCACAGTTATCCCTGGCTACAGCGATTTCTCACTCTATTCTGAAATGAACTATACACCACACTGGAGCTGGTATCGTCCTCTCTACTTAACATTTCACACTCCCTTTGGTCACCAAACACGTTCATTCACACTGTCCCTCTACCCTCTTTTACTAAGGATAGATAATTGAAGTGTTTAAGAAAGAAATTAGAGACCAGGTGCAGTAGCTCACGCTTGTAATCCCAGCACTTTGGGAGGCCGAGGCAGGTGGATCCCGAGGTCAGGAGATCGAGACCATCCTGGCTAACACGGTGAAACCCTGTCCCTACTAAAAATACAAAAAATTAGCTGGGGGTGGTGGCAGGCACCTGTAGTCCCAGCTACTCGGGAGGCTTAGGCAGGAGAATGGCGTGAACCTGGGAGGCAGAGCTTGCAGTGAGCCAAGATTGTGCCACTGCACTCTAGCTTGGGTGGCAGAGCGAGACTCTGTCTCAACAAAACCCCCCAAACCAAAAGAAAACATAAAAAGGAAAGCAAACAACAAAAAAAGATGGTTCCCTT